>NC_058085.1:378630814-378705814 GCF_014858855.1 Bufo gargarizans
ATCTCCTGAGCTCCCTCTAGTGGTGGCTGTATATGTCTGTATGTAGTAATCTCCTGAGCTCCCTCTAGTGGTGGCTGTATATATCAGTATGTAGTAATCTCCTGAGCTCCCTCTAGTGGTGGCTGAATATATCTGTATGTAGTAATCTCCTGAGCTCCCTCTAGTGGTGGCTGTATATATCAGTATGTAGTAATCTCCTGAGCTCCCTCTAGTGGTGGCTGTATATATCTGTATATAGTAATCTCCTGAGCGCCCTCTAGTGGTGGCTGTATATACTGTATGCAGTAATCTCCTGAGCTTCCTCTAGTGGTGGCTGTATATATCTGTATGTAGTCATCTCCTGAGCTCCCTCTAGTGGTGGCTGTATATATCTGTATGCAGTAATCTTCTGAGCTCCCTCTAGTGGTGACAATATATATCTGTATGTAGTAATCTCCTGAGCTCCCCCTAGTGGTGGCTGTATATATCAGTATGTAGTAATCTCCTGAGCTCCCTCTAGTGGTGGCTGTATATATCTGTATATAGTAATCTCCTGAGCGCCCTCTAGTGGTGGCTGTATATATCTGTATGCAGTAATCTCCTGAGCTTCCTCTAGTGGTGGCTGTATATATCTGTATGTAGTCATCTCCTGAGCTCCCTCTAGTGGTGGCTGTATATATCTGTATGCAGTAATCTTCTGAGCTCCCTCTAGTGGTGACAATATATATCTGTATGTAGTAATCTCCTGAGCTCCCCCTAGTGGTGGCTGTATATATATGTATGTAGTCATCTCCTGAGCTCCCTCTAGTGGTGACAGTATATATCTGTATGTAGTTATCTCCTGAGCTCCCCCTAGTGGTGGCTGTATATATATGTATGTAGTCATCTCCTGAGCTCCCTCTAGTGGTGACAGTATATATCTGTATGTAGTAATCTCCTGAGCTCCCCCTAGTGGTGGCTGTATATATCTGTATGTAGTAATCTCCTGAGCTCCCCCTAGTGGTGGCTGTATATATCTGTATGTAGTAATCTCCTGAGCTCCCCCTAGTGGTGGCTGTATATATATGTATGTAGTCATCTCCTGAGCTCCCTCTAGTGGTGGCTGTATATATCTGTATGCAGTAATCTTCTGAGCTCCCTCTAGTGGTGGCTGTATATATCTGTATGTAGTAATCTCCTGAGCTCCCCCTAGTGGTGGCTGTATATATATATGTATGTAGTCATCTCCTGAGCTCCCTCTAGTGGTGGCTGTATATATCTGTATGCAGTAATCTTCTGAGCTCCCTCTAGTGGTGGCTGTATATATCTGTATGTAGTCATCTCCTGAGCTCCCTCTAGTGGTGGCTGTATATATCTGTATGTAGTCATCTCCTGAGCTCCCTCTAGTGGTGGCTGTATATATCTGTATGCTGTAATCTCCTGAGCTCCCTCTAGTGGTGGCTGTATATATCTGTATGTAGTAATCCCCTGAGCTCCCCCTAGTGGTGGCTGTATATATCTGTATGCAGTAATCTCCTGAGCTCCCTCTAGTGGTGGCTGTATATGTCTGTATGTAGTAGTCTCCATAGCTCCCTCTAGTGGTGGCTGTATATATCTGTATGTAGTAATCCCCTGAGCTCCCCCTAGTGGTGGCTGTATATATCTGTATGTAGTAATCTCCTGAGCTCCCTCTAGTGGTGGCTGTATATATCTGTATGTAGTAATCTCCTGAGCTCCCTCTAGTGGTGGCTGTATATATCTGTATGCAGTAATCTCCTGAGCTCCCTCTAGTGGTGGCTGTATATGTCTGTATGTAGTAGTCTCCTGAGCTCCCTCCAGTGGTGACTGTATATACCTGTATTTAGTAATCGCCTGAGCTCCCTCTATGTGTATGTATAGAATTTTGATCTCCATCTAAAAAAACTACAGTCACCCTTGTTTAGCACAATATAATGAAGGATATTTTCCATTCAGCAGTATGGGAGAGCTGGGTGACAACCTAATGCAGGAGCAGTAATATTGTGCTCATAAAGAATTATAACCAAAATGTTGTCTACAGGTTGTCAAGACGGCTCAAGAGGCTTTAAAGGGATTCTGTCAGCTGGATTTTAGTAACAGAGCTTTTTACATCACCCCATCAGTCTCCTCGATTTGTTTTCAAATATACCAGTATTACTGCCATCTGTCTTGAAATTTTGTTAAAAAAATTGCTTTTATTAATATGTAATTACCTCAGTAATGTGCCCAAGGGGCTGTCCCTCTGGCCATTGGTGCCCAGCTGCGCCCATTCTCTGGGAGCCCAGCACCGCCCCACTGCTAATTCTTCCCTCCTCTCATTGCCGATGGTGCGCTGTAATCTCACACAATGGCCCTGGATCCACTGGCCAGCACCCGCGCGGTGTCCTGGCAGCAGCCTCAGAGAAAGAAGCGCGCATGCGCCAGCTGTCTGCGCACTTCGCTCGCGGGTGCTGACCAGTGGATCTAGGGCGCATGTGCGAGATTGCTGCGCACCATCAGCGATAAGAGGAGCGAATAATTAGCAGTGGGGCCGTGCTGGGCTCCTAGAGAATGGGCGCGGCTGGGCACCAACGGCCAGAGGGACAGCCCCTTGGGCACATTACATATTAATAAAAGCTATTTTTTAACAAAATGACAAGACAGATGGCAGTGATACTGGTTGTGGAGACCGATGTGGTGATGGCAAAAGCTCTTTACTAAAATCCAGCTGACAGAGTCCCTTTAATAACATCTTACCCCTGCCCATAGACATTAAAAGAAATATGCCGATTATGAATACCACTATTTGGGAAAATGTAATGATTTTCCTTGGAAGAATGGGCATTTTGGGAAAAAAATGATAGTTATATATTAGACTATAGATTATAATAAGGCATTGCAGAGATTTATCTATAAAGTATGGCTTAGAATATAATGCCAATTGTGGTCTAATCAATTATAAGACGTATAATGCTTAATGGTGGTGGAAATAATCTGCTGATTTATGATGAGTTTATGGGACATAAAGGGATGGACGAATGACATCAAATTTTAGGACAAAATGTGAATTTGTTAATGGCATTGATGAAATACCACTGCCTGCCATGTCCGTGAGGATTTAGGATCAATAGGGGAAGATCACTGGGATCTGATATGAAATAATATACAATATCCTCCCCTAGAGATCAGGGAGGTCGTCTCAGATTTATCTAATGAGACGATTTCTCTCCATTTCTCTCCATAGAAGTCACATTTCTTTGATAAAAACAGGAGTCCGTTATCTCCCAAGTGTCTGGGAGATACAGGCGGAATCCTACGTGTCATGGACGTGTCCTCGTATTTTGGTAGGAAGTTGAATGTAAAGTGAAGAAAGCGAAGCCCAGCACCCGTGTGAGCGGCACACAATCTTCCATCATCAGCGTGGATACATCTTCAGCATCTCAGCCGGACTGAGATCTTATGGTCGAAAGGCGTAAGAAAAGATACTGAAGATGTATCCATGATGATGATGGAATAAAGTACAGAAGATTTTATACCTGGACGTCCCTTTCTTCATGTTTGAAGCTTAAAACATATGGGGGGACCCAGAATCCCCTGCAGTGAGCACACTTAAAAAAAAAGAAAACTTTGATCCCGAACAACCCCTTTAAGAAGCCAGATGAGCCGAACCCATACAATCTAACCCAATACTAGTCCTGCAGAAGAGACCTGTCAGAAGGGGACAGGTACGGCTCTGCCAGGAAGACCAGGCTCAAGACATGGGTCACATCTCAAGTCCCAAGCAAAGTCAGGATTGGGTTAAATATGTGAATTATTTGTCACAGTATGAAAAATGTATAAAAGCAGATCTGGAATAAGAAGTTCGGTGGGAAACATCCTGACTGGAGGGATCAGCACTAATGGTGAGAGGAGGATATTGTGATATCAGGAAATGTATCTGCAAGGAAAAGACAAAGCAGCTGACACCCTCAAGGTGACTACTGGTTGGGGGAGGGGGTCGGTCCTTCCCATAAAGCAGAGCTGCTGGGGGTGGGAGCGCTGAGGTCACAGAAATGTGGCGCAGACAATGACGTTAATCCCCGCAATCACAAGCAGTTTACCCTTTGATGGCAGAAACCGTCAATCATATAAAAGAATGAAAATATTAGAGGGACGTGACCAAACCGGCTCGGCGGCTGAGAGCGGATGATGAGAGTACAACCCTCTGATTGCTGTGATGTGTCACAGCGCAGCCTCCTGATTGGTCTCTCAGAATCGGGGCGCAGGATACGACCTGCTTGAGTAATTCCAGCCATAACACAGCTCCTTTATCCGAGAGGATGAATCACTCCAACTCCGACAAACCCTGTGATAACGCCGTCACCGAAGGGTTAAAGGGCCAGAGCCGGTCTATAACGTGTCATCAGGACAGTATGATAATATAACTAATGCACACCTTACACGTGCTGACAACCTGCCTATGTATCTAGTCGGAGAAGTTGTCACAGTCCCGCCCCCCTCTGATAACATCACTGATATAATGACATGAGATCCACACACCTTATTCTACAGGAACATCTATTACTGCTGACAACCTGCCTGTATATCATGTGTGAGAGGTTGTCACAGCCCCGCCCCCTGCTGTTGACATCACTTACATAATAACATATGATCACACATGAGATCCACACATTATACTACAGTAACATCTATTATTTTATTTTACTCAGTTACATAGCGCTGACATATTCCACAGCGCTGTACAGACATTCTCATCACTTATATATCACTGACATATTCCACAGCGCTGTACAGACATTCTCATCACTTATATATCACTGACATATTCCACAGCACTGTACAGATATTCTCATCACTAATATATCACTGACATATTCCACAGCGCTGTACAGACTTTCTCATCACTTATATATCACTGACATATTCCACAACACTGTACAGACATTCTCATCACTTATATATCACTGACATATTCCACAGCGCTGTACAGACATTCTCATCACTTATATATCACTGACATATTCCACAGCGCTGTACAGACATTCTCATCACTTATATATCACTGACATATTCCACAGCGCTGTACAGACATTCTCATCACTTATATATCACTGACATATTCCACAGCGCTGTACAGACATTCTCATCACTTATATATCACTGACATATTCCACAGCACTGTACAGACATTCTCATCACTTATATATCACTGACATATTCCACAGCGCTGTACAGACATTCTCATCACTTATATATCACTGACATATTCCACAGCGCTGTACAGACATTCTCATCACTTATATATCACTGACATTCCACAGCGCTGTACAGATATTCTCATCACTAATATATCACTGACATATTCCACAGCGCTGTACAGACATTCTCATCACTTATATATCACTGACATATTCCACAGCGCTGTACAGACATTCTCATCACTTATATATCACTGACATATTCCACAGCGCTGTACAGACATTCTCATCACTTATATATCACTGACATATTCCACAGCGCTGTACAGACATTCTCATCACTAATATATCACTGACATATTCCACAGCGCTGTACAGACATTCTCATCACTTATATATCACTGACATATTCCACAGCGCTGTACAGACATTCTCATCACTAATATATCACTGACATATTCCACAGCGCTGTACAGACATTCTCATCACTTATATATCACTGACATATTCCACAGCGCTGTACAGACATTCTCATGACTTATATATCACTGACATATTCCACAACACTGTACAGACATTCTCATCACTTATATATCACTGACATATTCCACAGCGCTGTACAGACATTCTCATCACTTATATATCACTGACATATTCCACAGCGCTGTACAGATATTCTCATCACTAATATATCACTGACATATTCCACAGCGCTGTACAGACATTCTCATCACTTATATATCACTGACATATTCCACAACACTGTACAGACATTCTCATCACTTATATATCACTGACATATTCCACAGCGCTGTACAGATATTCTCATCACTAATATATCACTGACATATTCCACAGCGCTGTACAGATATTCTCATCACTAATATATCACTGACATATTCCACAGCGCTGTACAGACATTCTCATCACTTATATATCACTGACATATTCCACAGCGCTGTACAGACATTCTCAGCACTCGCTGTCATTCGAGGAGCTCACAGTCTAAGTTCCCTATCAGGATGATGTTTGAACACACGGGGAGAACATACAAACTTCATGCAGGTGTTGTCCTTAGTCGGAGCCACCGTGCTGATTCATTACTGCTGACAACCTGCTTCTACATCATGTCTGGGAGGTTTTCACAGCTACGCCCCCTACTGATGACATCACTCATATGATGACATGGTAATCAGAGTTCCAAATGTATTACAACTAGCCTCCATATTGTGAGAATGATCTAGCTCATGGGGGCACAAGGGATCAAGGAGGTAAAGTCTAACCTGTCTGATCCTATATATGTATCTAATCCTATAATGTGATACTGTCTGTTGAGCCACTGTATCTACTCCTATGGAGTGTGAAACTGCTGAGTTGCTATATCTAATCCTATCATGTATGTATGATACTGCCTGTCTCAGTATCTAATCCTATCATGTATGTATGATACTGCCTGTCTCAGTATCTAATCCTATAATGTGTGATTCCGCCTGCTGAGCTGTGTATCTAATCCTATCATATGTTATACAGTCTGCTATATCTATATCTAATCCTATAATGTGTGATACTGTCTGCTGTGTCTGTATCTAATCCTATCCTGTGTGATACTGTCTGCTGTGTCTGTATCTAATCCTATAATGCGTGATACTGTCTGCTATGTCTGTATCTAATCCTATCATGTATGTATGATACTGCCTGTCTCAGTATCTAATCCTATCATGTGTGATTCCATCTGCTGAGCTGTGTATCTAATCCTATCATGTGTGATACTGTCTGCTATGGCTGTATCTAATCCTATCATGTGTGATACTGTCTGCTGTGTCTGTATCTAATCCTATAATGCGTGATACTGTCTGCTGAGCTGTGTATCTAATCCTATCATGTGTGATACTGTCTGCTGAGCTGTGTATCTAATCCTATCCTGTGTGATACTGTCTGCTGTGTCTGTATCTAATCCTATAATGTGTGATACTTTCTGCTATGTCCTTATCTAATCCTATGATGTGTGATACTGTTTGCTGTGTCTGTATCTAATCCTATCATGTGTGCTACTGTTTGCTGTGTCTGTATCTCATGGTGTGCACTACTGTATATTGTGGTATCTAAGCCTGTGATCCTGTGTCTCCAGGGAGGGGTACAGTGCATGTGGGGATGATTGGCAGCTGCAGTGATACATTGTATCGTTTGTACGTATCACATTTGTACTTTGTATTATTTGTATAGATCACATGTATACATTGTATCTCTCCCTCCTGCAGCCTCCTCCTCCTTCTCCTCCTCCTGGTTCAGTGTCATATTAGGCAGGCACACAGGAGTAGACAGGCTGGGCAGACCCACCCTCCAGTGCTGGGGATCCCGGCCGTGTGTGCACCATCCATCCACCGAGCAGGGGGCACCTCTGCACATCCAGCCATCACCCCCCTCCCCCAACATGTCTGCTAAAGGTAAGTGGCGTTCACCTTGCTGGTGACTGGTGTGACTGGAGGACAGTTGTGCAGAACAGGATGTAGCCAGCAGGCTGGGCAAAGGGCTCTGCAGATCATTGCAATGTGCCCATTGCTGTTATTCTGATGCAGTAGCGTGCATATGGAGAGCAGGGTAAGGGGTTGCAGAGCATTGCTTCTCCCACTACCTCTATTCCAAGCACTGACTGCTGCATTGTGCTGGGCACAGGTGTATGGCTGCTGCCGGTGTGCTCTGTCCTGACCCAGCACTGCTCTCACTGCAGCCACTACTGGTTCCAGGGGTCTGATGACTGACAGCCTCAGTGTCCACAGGTGTAATGATGAGGATGATGGCCAGACCATCCCTTAAAGGGACGCTAACCTTGCAGGATCTCTTCTCACCATGTGTTGTGCAAATACAGTCTATTGCTCCCTGTTATAAGCCATTTCAGGGGAGAGGATGACTGTAGGACAGGAGAATACAGTCTATTGCTCCCTGTTATCAGCCATTTCAGGGGAGAGGATGACTGTAGGACAGGAGAATACAGTCTATTGCTCCCTGTTATCAGCCATTTCAGGGGAGAGGATGACTGTAGGACAGGAGAATACAGTCTATTGCTCCCTGTTATCAGCCATTTCAGGGGAGAGGATGACTGTAGGACAGGAAAATACAGTCTATTGCTCCCTGTTATCAGCCATTTCAGGGGAGAAGATGACTGTAGGACAGGAGAATACAGTCTATTGCCCCCTGTTATCAGCCATTTCAGGGGAGAGGATGACTGTAGGACAGGAGAATACAGTCTATTGCCCCCTGTAATCAGCCATTTCAGGGGGAGGGTGACTGTGGTACAGGAGAATACAGTCTATTGCCCCCTGTAATCAGCCATTTCAGGGGAGAGGATGACTGTAGGACAGGAGAATACAGTCTATTGCCGCCTGTTATCAGCCATTTCAGGGGGAGGATGACTGTAGGACAGGAGAATACAGTCTATTGCCCCCTGTTATCAGCCATTTCAGGGGAGAGGATGACTGTAGGACAGGAGAATACAGTCTATTGCCCCCTGTTATCAGCCATTTCAGGAGAGAGGATGACTGTAGGGCAGGAGAATACAGTCTATAGCCCCCTGTTATCAGCCATTTCAGAGGAGAGGATGACTGTAGGACAGGAGAATACAGTCTATTGCTCCCTGTTATCAGCCATTTCAGGGGAGAGGATGACTGTAGGACAGGAGAATACAGTCTATTGCCCCCTGTTATCAGCCATTTCAGAGGAGAGGATGACTGTAGGACAGGAGAATACAGTCTATTGCTCCCTGTTATCAGCCATTTCAGGGGAGAGGATGACTGTAGGACAGGAGAATACAGTCTATTGCCCCCTGTTATCAGCCATTTCAGGGGAGAGGATGACTGTAGGACAGCAGAATACAGTCTATTGCCCCCTGTTATCAGCCATTTCAGAGGAGAGGATGACTGTAGGACAGGAGAATACAGTATATTGCTCCCTGTTATCAGCCATTTCAGGGGGGAGGATGACTGTAGGACAGGAGAATACAGTCTATTGCTCCCTGTTATCTGCCATTTCAGGGGAGAGGATGACTGTAGGACAGGAGAATACAGTCTATTGCCCCCTGTTATCAGCCATTTCAGGGGAGAGGATGACTGTAGGACAGGAGAATACAGTCTATTGCTCCCTGTTATCAGCCATGTCAGGGGGAGGATGACTGTAGGACAGGAGAATACAGTCTATTGCCCCCTGTTATCAGCCATTTCAGGGGAGAGGATGACTGTAGGACAGGAGAATACAGTCTATTGCCCCCTGTTATCAGCCATGTCAGGGGGAGGATGACTGTAGGACAGGAGAATACAGTCTATTGCCCCCTGTTATCAGCCATTTCAGGGGAGAGGATGACTGTAGGACAGGAGAATACAGTCTATTGCCCCCTGTTATCAGCCATTTCAGGGGAGAGGATGACTGTAGGACAGCAGAATACAGTCTATTGCTCCCTGTTATCAGCCATTTCAGGGGAGAGGATGACTGTAGGACAGGAGAATACAGTCTATTGCTCCCTGTTATCAGCCATTTCAGAGGAGAGGATGACTGTAGGACAGGAGAATACAGTCTATTGCTCCCTGTTATCAGCCATTTCAGGGGAGGAGAGGATGACTGTAGGACAGGAGAATACAGTCTATTGCCCCCTGTTATCAGCCATTTCAGGGGAGAGGATGACTGTAGGACAGGAGAATACAGTCTATTGCTCCCTGTTATCAGCCATTTCAGGGGAGAGGATGACTGTAGGACAGGAGAATACAGTCTATTGCCCCCTGTTATCAGACATTTCAGGGCAGAGGATGACTGTAGGACAGGAGAATACAGTCTAATGCCCCCTGTTATCAGCCATTTCAGGGGAGAGGATGACTGTAGGACAGGAGAATACAGTCTATTGCTCCCTGTTATCAGCCATTTCAGGGCAGAGGATGACTGTAGGACAGGAGAATACAGTCTATTGCTCCCTGTTATCAGCCATTTCAGGCTGTGGAAATGTTAACTCTAGTGTTTCAAAAGTGGATGAATTTCAGGTATTGCAGATTTTTCACATGGAGGTTTTGGAGGACAAATGCATTTAGTGATGATTTCGCAGTTATAACTGCAGTAAACTGTGATTTGTCTGCTGTTTGTACCTGTTATATCCATACATGTGACTGATATCTTATATCACTCCTGCACTGTTATAAGCACCCCCTGCAGCCTGTTCTTGTCCTGTTTCTCCTCCTGACGTTGTTTACAGGACGGGCTCTGGGGGCTTCTGAGCAGATTACCTGGTATACATGGCTTTGGTCAGATGGGGGCATTTAATATGCAAAAATTACAGATAATCGTTGAACCAGTAATGAAAGTTTACCCAAAAGCGTGAGATATGGAGAGGTAGGGGACTACAGCTCCAGAGACCCCCACTTAGGCCTCTTGCACACGACCGTATGGCTTTTTCAGTATTTTGCGGTCCGCAAAAAATACGGATGACGTCCGTGTGCATTCATTTTTTTTTGCAGAACGGAACAGCTGGCCCCTGATGTAACAGTACTGTCCTTGTCCATTATGCGGACAATAATAGGACATGTTCTATCTTTGAACTGAAAAACGGAAATACGGAAACAGAAGACATACGGAGTACCTTCAATTTTTTTGCGATTTATTGAAATTAATGGTTCCGTATACGGAGCGCAAAGAACGGAAAAGTAAAAAAAAAAAAACAGTTTGTGTGCTCCCTGACCTTACAGGTAACATCCGTGTCATATGTGGCGGGTGGGGCTTATGTCCGTATGTTTCCCTTGGCAGTGAAGCTGCAGCTCTGAACTTTCTGGTGCCATTTCATGTTATTTTTGGAAGTTGCCCCATTTTATTGCCTGGAGCTTCTGTATGATAACAATAGGAGGCTGCGCTGCCAGCTGTGCACAGAAGGGAGCGCTACTGCTGGGTGTGGGCACCTGCAGGGGTCCCGCCGCTCTCAGGTCCACGTTCTTGAGTCGTCTTTTTCTTTGGGCTCATGTACACGAAGGTATGGCTTTTTCAGTGTTTTGCGGTCCGTTTTTCACTGATCCGTTTTTCCGTTTTTAGCTTCCATTGTGTTTCAGTTTCCATTCCGTTTTTCTGTTCTGTTGTTCTGTATGGCATATACAGTATATAGTAATTACATAGTAAAAATTGGGCTGGGCATAACATTTTCAATAGATACGGAACGGATACGGAAGACATACGGAGTACATTTCATTTGTGTTCCCTATTTTTTGCGGACCCATTGACTTGAAAGGAGCCACAGAACTTGATTTGCGTGCAATAATAGGGCATGTTCTATCCTTTAACGGAACGGAAAAACGGAAATACGGAAACAGAATTCATACGGAGTACATTCCGTTTTTTTTGCTGAACCATTGAAATGAATAGTTCCGTATACGGATCATATACAGAACACTAAAAATGGCCCGTATACGGAACGCAAAAAACGTTTGTGTTAACGAGCTCCTAGGTAAGGTTTCTGCATAGCCACTTCATCTACAGGTCCTTCTCAAAAAATTAGCATATTGTGATAAAGTTCATTATTTTCTGTAATGTGCTGATAAACATTAGACTTTCATATATTTTAGATTCATTACACACAACTGAAGTAGTTCAAGCCTTTTATTGGTTTAATATTGATGATTTTGGCCACAGCTCATGAAAACCCAAATTTCCTATCTCAAAAAATTAGCATATCATGAAAAGGTTCTCTAAACGAGCTATTAACCTAATCATCTGAATCAACTAATTAACTCTAAACACCTGCAAAAGATTCCTGAGGCTTTTACAAACTCCCAGCCTGGTTCATTACTGAAAACCGCAATCATGGGTCAGACTGCCGACCTGACTGCTGTCCAGAAGGCCATCATTGACCCTCAAGCAGAAGGGTAAGACACAGAAAGACATGTCTGAAGGAATAGGCTGTTCCCAGAGTGCTGTATCAAGGCCCCTCAGTGGGAAGTCTGTGGGAAGGAAAAAGTGTGGCAGAAAACGCTGCACAACGAGAAGAGGTGACCGGACCCTGAGGAAGATTGTGGAGAAGGACCGATTCCAGACCTTGGGGGACCTGCGGAAGCAGTGGACTGAGTCTGGAGTAGAAACATCCAGAGCCCCCGTGTACAGGCGTGTGCAGGAAATGGGCTACAGGTGCCGCATTCCCCAGAAACAGCGGCAGAAGCGCCTGACCTGGGCTACAGAGAAGCAGCGCTGGACTGTTGCATGTCATTCAGAAATCAAGGTGCCAGAGTCTGGAGGAAGACTGGGGAGAGGGAAATGCCAAAATGCCTGAGGTCCAGTGTCAAGTCCCCACAGTCAGTGATGGTCTGGGGGCCATGTCAGCTGCTGGTGTCGGTCCACTGTGTTTTATCAAGGGCAGGGTCAATGCAGCCGCTATCAGGAGATTGTGGAGCACTTCATGCTTCCATCTGCTGAAAAGCTTTATGGAGATGAAGATTTCATTTTTCAGCACGACCTGGCACCTGCTCACAGCGCCAACACCACTGGTAACTGGTTTACTGACCATGGTATTACTGGGCTCAATTGGCCTGCCAACTCTCCTGACCTGAACCCCATAGAGAATCTGTGGGATATTGGGAAGAGAAAGTTGAGAGACGCAAGACCCAACACTCTGGATGAGCTTAAGGCCGCTATCGAAGCATCCTGGGCCTCCATAACACCTCAGCAGTGCCACAGGCTGATTGCCTCCATGCCACGCCGCATTGAAGCATCCTGGGCCTCCATAACACCTCAGCAGTGCCACAGGCTGATTGCCTCCATGCCACGCCGCAGTGAAGCATCCTGGGCCTCCATAACACCTCAGCAGTGCCACAGGCTGATTGTCTCCATGCCACGCCGCATTGAAGCCTCCTGGGCCTCCATAACACCTCAGCAGTGCCACCGGCTGATTGCCTCCATGCCACGCCGCATTGAAGCCTCCTGGGCCTCCATAACACCTCCGCAGTGCCACAGGCTGATTGCCTCCATGCCACGCCGCATTGAAGCCTCCTGGGCCTCCATAACACCTCAGCAGTGCCACAGGCTGATTGCCTCCATGCCACGCCGCACTGAAGCATCCTGGGCCTCCATAACACCTCAGCAGTGCCACAGGCCGATTGCCTCCATGCCACGCCGCATTGAAGCCTCCTGGGCCTCCATAACACCTCAGCAGTGCCACAGGCTGATTGCCTCCATGCCACGCCACATTGAAGCCTCCTGGGCCTCCATAACACCTCAGCAGTGCCACAGGCTGATTGCCTCCATGCCACGCCGCATTGAAGCCTCCTGGGCCTCCATAACACCTCAGCAGTGCCACAGGCTGATGCCTCCATGCCACGCCGCATTGAAGCCTCCTGGGCCTCCATAACACCTCAGCAGTGCCACAGGCTGATGCCTCCATGCCACGCCGCATTGAAGCCTCCTGGGCCTCCATAACACCTCAGCAGTGCCACAGGCTGATTGCCTCCATGCCACGCCGCATTGAAGCCTCCTGGGCCTCCATAACACCTCAGCAGTGCCACAGGCTGATGCCTCCATGCCACGCCGCATTGAAGCAGTCATTTCTGCAAAAGGATTCCCGACCAAGTATTGAGGGCAGAACTGAACATCATTATTTGAAGGTTGACTTTTTTTGTATTAAAAACACTTTTCTTTTATTGGTCGGATGAAATATGCTAATTTTTTGAGATAGGAATTTTGGGTTTTCATGAGCTGTGGCCAAAATCATCAATATTAAAACAATAAAAGGCTTGAACTACTTCAGTTGTGTGTAATGAATCTAAAATATATGAAAGTCTAATGTTTATCAGCACATTACAGAAAATAATGAACTTTATCACAATATGCTAATTTTTTGAGAAGGACCTGTATATGTATATCCAGTTCTGGGAAAGCTGAGTGACAACCAATATGGCCGCTCTTACAGGTGTTACAGGTGTGGTCAGTATTCTAGACCCCTGTGCAGTAAATCTGCCTCGTCATACAGTGATATTGGGTGAGGGGACCATATTGTTCTATTACTACACAGCTGGAAAAAAACTTTTGAAGACGATCAGAAGCAGCTTGAGAAAAGACATCAAATTGTATGAACCGGGGATTGTTCTGCTTTCGGTTAAAGCTAGAATTCTATAATTTTTTTAATATAATATTTATATTTTTGTTAATGACCATTTGTTATTTTTGTTTATTATTTCTATTTTATAATTATAATTTTTATTTTAGATATTCATTTTATTATGTATTTTGTATTATATATTTTTATTAGGTACTTTTTATATTTATTGTTTGCATTTTTATATTTATATTTTTTTCAACCTTTACTATTTAGATTTTATTTTTATATTTTGATTTTTAAATATTATTTATAGGTGGCTCAGTGGTTAGCAGTGCCTCAGTGGTTAGCACTGGTGCCTTGCAGCGCTGGGGTCCTAGGTTCGAATCTGACCAAGGACAACATCTGCATGGAGTTTGCATGTTCTCTCCGTGTTTCTGTGGGTTTCCTCCGGTTTCCTCCCACACTCCAAAGACAGACTGATAGGGACCTTAGATTGTGGGCCCCATTGGGGACAGTAGGTTGCTATTGTCTGTAAAGCGCTGTGGAATATGGTAGCGCTCTGTATGTGCATAAAATAAATCAAATACATTTTTTAGCTTTATGTTTTTTATTTAAAAATTTTATTATGTAGCTTTTATTTTTTATTTTAGTTATTTTTTATATTTATTATTTATAAATTGTTTTTATTATTTATTGTTTACAGTTTTTTTTATATTTTTTAACATTTACTATTTAGACTTTAATATTTTAAGTTAAAATTTTAGATTCATATTTTTTCCACATTAATTATTTATATTTTAGCTTTATAATTTTTATTTAGTATGGAATTTTTGTATATTATATTTATTTTATATATATATATATATATATATATATTATTTTTTATTATTTAATTGTTTAACATTTTTATATTTAGATTTTTCCATATTTATAATTTTTTATGAATATTTACATTTTTTTTCACATTTATTAGTTATTTATATTTTTTAATGATATTTACATTTTTCCTATTTATGATTTATTATTATCATTTTTATATTTGTATTTTTTCCCCATATTATTTTATTTTAGGTTTATAATTTTTATTTAGTATGGACTTTTTGTATATGATATTTATTTTTCTTTATTATTATTTTTTTTAATTTTTATATTAATATTTTTCCATATTTATTATGTTTTGCATTTTTTGATTTTTTTTCCACATGTGTTATTTACATTTTATTAGTTTTTTTTCCACATTTATTAGTTATTATTTTTATTATATTTTTATGATATTTATATTTTTCCACATTTATGATTTATTATTTACATTTTTTATTTATATATTTTTCACATTTATTATGTACATTTTTTCATTTTTGGATTTATATTTTTCAAAATGTATTATTTATGGTATTTTTATATTTTTTTTCACATCTATTACTTATATTTTTGATCCTTAGATTTTTCCATATTTATCATTTATTATTTATATTTTTTCACATTTATTATTTACATTTAATTTTTATATTTGTATTTTTTCCCTATTTTCTTATTTATAATTTAGCTTTTGAAGCCTCAGTGATTTACTTCTGTGAATCTTGATTGGCTCCGGAAGTTACTTGGGCAGCTCCGTGCTGATGTCAGTACTGCCCTGGCACTGCTGCCCGCACTACTACATGGACACAAGTGGAGGGAATAGCTGTAAGGTGGCAGTGCCATGTTTGCTGCTGGCTCTAGTGTGGGCACAGTCTGACCATTACTATGTCACCGGCATCATGAGAACACAGGGCTGTCTAGAGGTTAGTACTGGGAGTGTGGCCAGGATAGGGGGGTGGGGGGGGGGGGGGTAAGGTTGGGGCTTATTGCAGGTCTGGTGTATATAAATACTGCCCTGAATGCTGTACATTGTAATCATCACCTGGTGGTCAGACCTGGTAGTGCAGCCTATTGCGCCTCTCATTTAGATAGTTGTATGATCTATTAGATCGCACATAAGGCCTCATGCACCGTCCGCGTGCGCCCCGCGTTTTTCTGTTCAACACATTCCACGCTATTGTACAAATGCGGACAAAATTAACACGTTCTATCTTTTTGCAGCGCTGCGGAACATATACTGTATATATATATATATATGGATGCGGATCAGATGCCGGCAAAAAATATGATTGTGTACATGAAGCCTAAGGGCTCATTCACACGAACGTTTTTTGCGTTCCGTATACGGGCCGTTTATTGCGTTCCGTATACGGTCCGTATACAGAACCATTAATTTCAATGGGTCCGCAAAAAAAACTGAATGTACTTTGTGAGCATTCTGTTTCCGTATGTCTGCAATTCCGTTCCGCTAGATTTTGAGTCTTGTCCTATTCTTGTCTGCAAATCACGGTCCGTGGCTCCATTCAAGTCAATGGGTCCGCCAAAAAACGGAACACATACGTAAATGCATCCGTATGTCTTCTGTTTCCGTTCCGTTTTTTGCGGAACCATCTATTGAAAATGTTATGTCCAGCCCAATTTTTTCTATGTATTTACTGTATTTACGGAACGGAAAAATTGAATGGAAACGGAAACACAACGGAAACAAAAATTTAACAACGGATCCATTAAAAACGGTCCGCAAAACACTGAAAAAGCCATACGGTCGTGTGAACAAGCCCTAAAACACATTCTTGGCCCAGGAGCTTGCACTTCTGGTGCCGTTGCATCAACCATTCCCTTCATTTCCCTCTTACGTTTCTAATGGGAGCAGAGCCATTATCACGTCTCATCATTAAGAATTAGGTGTCTCCTCACTTGTGGCTTAATTACCCCCCAAACACCTGCCGCCATCCGTCAGCTTCATCAGACACATCGCAGGGCGCAATAAAACACAGGAAGCCCCGCGCATTGTGCGCGATCCCTGCTGAATGAATGCCCTTTCTTAATCTCAAGAAGCAGAAAGAATGACAAATATCATTCCATAAAGCGGCGGCGGCGGAATTACAACTGAAAGTGTTTCTTTCTGGATCCCTGTTAACTGCACTGTACGGTGTAGCTGTATGGTTATACCGCATGTACACGTATGGGCCATGTGACCAGTACCCGGATACTATCAGGCCACATGTTGTATGGAGCTGTAATATGGCGCCTATAGTGGTCTGTGGGCCCATTCTGTACCTCCGTATAACCGCCAACTGATGTGGGGGTGTTAATAGCTTTGCTTCTAGAGGGAAATATTTCCATAAAATGCCGCCATACGGTGCACCAAAGGCCATAAGTGCACTTTGGGCTTGCAGTAGGTATGATATCATTCACTTCTGATGTCACCCTATAGGGGGAGCTTCTAATTCATTAGATTATCACTCAGCTTTTCCATCGCCCTGAATGTATACTTTCTATAGGTAGGTAATGATGGGGGGAGGGGAGGCGCCTGCACAGGCAGATTTGCTGTACAGGACTCTAGGAATAACCTGCCGTCAGCTGTGATTGCACATTGGCAGTCACTTAGTATTTCAGCAGTTGGGGGATCGACCCATCTACATGGGCCATTCAGGGGTCTGTGAGAGCTGGGGCAGCCACTGTGAGAGCTGGGGCAGCCACTGTGAGAGCTGGGGCAGCCACTGTCAGAGCTGGGGCAGCCACTGTGAGAGCTGGGGCAGCCACTGTGAGAGCTGGGGCAGCCACTGTGAGAGCTGGGGCCGCCACTGTGAGAGCTGGGGCAGCCACTGTGAGAGCTGGGGCCGCCACTGTGAGAGCTGGGGCCGCCACTGTGAGAGCTGGGGCCGCCACTGTGAGAGCTGGGGCCGCCACTGTGAGAGCTGGGGCCGCCACTGTGAGAGCTGGGGCCGCCACTGTGAGAGCTGGGGCCGCCACTGTCAGAGCTGGGGCCGCCACTGTCAGAGCTGGGGCAGCCACTGTCAGAGCTGGGGCAGCCATACTGCTCGTCATCCAGCTTTCCCAGGATCAGATATAAACTCAAAACTGGAAGAATAAAATTCACAGAAGACGTCTCAAGGACGAGGTCGGTGGTAAAAGACATCTTTATTGGAGTCTATAAGGAGTGACAGATGGCGAGGCCCCAGTGAAGTGAATGGCGCAGCTGCGTTCTCGGCGGCTCGTTTTCTATAGGATGTGTACTTAGTCTCCTCGTATTTGCGTTTGTGAATGTTTTTGTGGAAATTCTGCATTCCTCCTGCGGTCGGGGGGGGGGGGGGGGGGGGTGTCTCTGGTGACAAATACGAGAAATGTGCATTTAACTGCTATTTAACGTGTTGCATTTATTAGATTTGAACTTTTGCACTTGGTACGAGCAGAGCGTCATCCTCTGTGAGCGGCACAAAGCAGCAACACCGCTCCTGTGCGGGACTCCAGGCTCAGAGCTCTCACCTGCACTGATACATTGTAACAAACCCAACTGGCTCAGGAGAGAGGTTGTACATACATTGTAACAAACCAATCAACTCTGCGCAGGACCAGATCAGGACAGCTTTTCAGCCTCTGAATGGAAACAAGAGTATTCTCCTTCACAGCAAGCAGAGATCTTGATAATGATGAAGATTTGAAACACAAAGGGTTAGCTATAATAAGCTTGGAGTTACATGCACCAGTCTTAGGGCTCATTCACACGACCGTGGTTTGGTTCCGCATCCGAACCGCATTTTTTGCTGCTCGGGTGCGGACCCATTCACTTCAATGGGGCCGCAAAAGATGTGAATAGCCCTCCACTTGCTGTCCGCATCCGTTGCTCCGTTCTGTGGCCCCGCAAAAATTATAAGTCATGTCCTATTCTTGTCCGTTTTGCGGACAAGAATAGGCATTTCTATAAAGGGCCGTCCGTTCTGCAAATTGCGGAAGGCACACGGGCGGTATCCGTGTTTTGCGGATACGCAATTTGCAGACCGCAAAACACGGTGTGAACAAGCCCTTAGTGAGAAGTCAGTTGGTGTAAAATGCACCCGATTTATAAAGAAGTACAGGCCTCTTAATAAATGTGACATATCTTCTGTTGGGCTGCATGAGGTCATGCCCCCCTGCGATGCCCCCTCTGCGATGCCCCCCCTCTGCGATGCCCCCTCTGCGATGCCCCCTCTCTGATGCCCCCTCTGCGATGCCCCCCCCTCTGCGATGCCCCCCCTCTACGATGCCCCCTCTGCGATGCCCCCTCTGCGATGCCGCCCCCCATTTTTCACTACTTTTGAAAAGCAGCGAGAGAAGTGAAATGTAATAATTAATAATAATTTGCGACTAAGTGGCAAAAACTGCTTGATATATCTGCCCCAAAGTCTGCACCATGATTGACAGTAACGGGATTTTGCATCCTTAAAGGGGCGCTCAATTTTGGTGAATCTCTTAAGGTCTCGGAAAAATGTGCAGCTCTGAGGATTTTCCGTTGCAGGGCCCTCAATGATCAGGTGCAGCAACTGTTTAATTCCCTGCAGCGCCCCCACAGGAGAAATGAAGCATTACACAGTTCCACTGAAATGAATGGACTGGCTGTGGAATTTGGGGATGTGCTGGGTCCTCCAGAGAGACCGCTGCGGTGCACAGCGATATGTGTGGACAGGAGCGTGGCAGTAAGATCCCAGCATTACCGGAACTGTATTGGTCACTTAAAAGGTAAATATCGCAGACGACCTGCGAAGTTCTTTCTGAAGGGAGCAGAATGTGAACTGACTCCAAAAACATTCTGGCCAAGTATGAGCACAGCGGAGGAGTCAGCCCCACGAGGTGGAGTCCGATCTGCAGCCTCCGCAGCATTTCCCGGTATTGTCGTCGCTGCTCGAGCTGAATATTGGAGCGAATGATCGGATAAAAACTAATCTCAGCTCCATCAACAATACCAGGAACTCCGGCAGCTGAATGCAGGCTCTGCCCTAAATCCAGAGAATTCACAGGAAAAGCTGTTGCCCAGGAGCTGGCGCTGTACATTGGAGCGTATGGTAAAGGGTGAGGTATATAGAGTATATAGAAGCAGTGTACACTGGAGCGTATAGTATAGGAGGTACTGTATATAGAGGCAGTGGTCACTGGAGCGTATAGTATAGGAGGTACTGTATATAGAGGCAGTGAACACTGGAGTATATGGTAAAGGGTGAGGTATATAAAGAGTATATAGAGGCAGTGTACACTGGAGTATATGGTTTAGGAGGTACTGTATATAGAGGCAGTGTACACTGGAGTATATGGTATACGGGGAGGTATATAGAGTATATAGAGACAGTGTACACTGGAGTATATGGCATAGGAGGTACTGTATATAGAGGCAGTGTACACTGGAGTATATGGTATAGGAGGTACTGTATATAGAGGCAGTGTACACTGGAGTATATGGCATAGGAGGTACTATATATAGAGGCAGTGTACACTGGGGTATATGGTATAGGAGGTACTGTATATAGAGGCAGTGTACACTGGAGTATATGGCTTAGGAGGTACTGTATATAGAGGCAGTGTACACTGGAGTATATGGCATAGGAGGTACTGTATATAGAGGCAGTGTACACTGGAGTATATAGTATAGGGGGAGGTATATAGAGTATATAGAGGCAGTGTACACTGGAGTATATGGCATAGGGGGTACTGTATATAGAGGCAGTGTACACTGGAGTATATGGTATAGGAGGTAATGTATATAGAGGCAGTGTACACTGGAGTATATGGTATAGGGGGAGGTATATAGAATATATAGAGGCAGTGTACACTGGAGTATATGGCATAGGGGGTACTGTATATAGAGGCAGTGTACACTGGAGTATATGGTATAGGGGGAGGTATATAGAGGCAGTGTACACTGGAGTATATGGCATAGGGGTACAGTATATAGAGGCAGTGTACATTGGAGTATATGGCATAGGAGGTACTGTATATAGAGGCAGTGTACACTGGGGTATATGGTATAGGAGGTACTGTATAAAGAGGCAGTGTACACTGGAGTATATGGTATAGGGGGAGGTATATAGAGTATATAGAAGCAGTGTACACTGGAGTATATGGCATTGGAGGTACTGTATATAGAGGCAGTGTACATTGGAGTATATGGCATAGGAGGTACTGTATATAGAGGCAGTGTACACTGGAGTATATGGTATAGGAGGAGGTATATAGAGTATATAGAAGCAGTGTACACTGGAGTATAAGGCATTGGAGGTACTGTATATAGAGGCAGTGTACACTGGAGTATATGGTATAGGAGGTACTGTATATAGAGGCAGTGTACACTGGAGTATATGGCATAGGAGGTACTGTATATAGAGGCAGTGTACACTGGAGTATATGGCATAGGAGGTACTGTATATAGAGGCAGTGTACACTGGAGTATATGGTATAGGAGGTACTGTATATAGAGGCAGTGTACACTGTAGTATATGGTATAGGAGGTAATGTATATAGAGGCAGTGTACACTGGAGTATATAGTATAGGGGGAGGTATATAGAGGCAGTGTACACTGGAGTATATGGCATAGGGGGTACTGTATATAGAGGCAGTGTACACTGGAGTATATGGTATAGGAGGTACTGTATATAGAGGCAGTGTACACTGGAGTATATGGCATAGGAGGTACTGTATATAGAGGCAGTGTACACTGGAGTATATGGTATAGTAGGTAATGTATATAGAGGCAGTGTACACTGGAGTATATAGTATAGGGGGAGGAATATAGAGTATATAGAGGCAGTGTACACTGGAGTATATGGCATAGGGGGTACTGTATATAGAGGCAGTGTACACTGGAGTATATGGTATAGGAGGTACTGTATATAGAGGCAGTGTACACTGGAGTATATGGCATAGGAGGTACTGTATATAGAGGCAGTGTACAGTGGAGTATATGGTATAGGGGGTACTGTATATAGAGGCAGTGTACACTGGAGTATATGGTATAGGAGGTACTGTATATAGAGGCAGTGTACACTGGAGTATATAGTATAGGAGGCACTGTATATAGAGGCAGTGTACACACTGGAGTATATGGCATAGGGGGTACTGTATATAGAAACAGTGTACACTGGAGTATATAGTATAGGGGGAGGTATATAGAGTATATAGAGGCAGTGTACACTGGAGTATATGGCCTAGGGGGTACTGTATATAGAAGCAGTGTACACTGGAGTATATAGCATAGGGGGAGGTATATAGAGTATATAGAGGCAGTGTACACTGGAGTATATGGCATAGGAGGTACTGTATATAGAGGCAGTGTACACTGGAGTATATAGTATAGGAGGTAATGTATATAGAGGCAGTGTACACTGGAGTATATGGTATAGGGGGAGGTAAATAAAGAGTATATAGAGGCAGTGTACACTGGAGTATATGGCATAGGAGGTACTGTATATAGAGGCAGTGTACACTGTAGTATATGGTATAGGAGGTAATGCATATAGAGGCAGTGTACACTGGAGTATATAGTATAGGGGGAGGTATATAGAGTATATAGAGACAGTGTACACTGGAGTATATAGTATAGGAGGCACTGTATATAGAGGCAGTGTACACACTGGAGTATATGGCATAGGGGGTACTGTATATAGAAGCAGTGTACACTGGAGTATATGGCATAGGAGGTACTGTATATAGAGGCAGTGTACACTGGAGTATATAGTATAGGGGGAGGTATATAGAGTATATAGAAGCAGTATACACTGGAGTATATGGCATAGGAGGTGCTGTATATAGTGGCAGTGTACACTGGAGTATATGGCATAGTAGGTACTGTATATAGAGGCAGTGTACACCGGAGTATATAGTATAGGGGGAGGTATATAGAGTATATAGAAGCAGTGTACACTGGAGTATATGGCATAGGAGGTACTGTATATAGAGGCAGTGTACACTGGAATATATAGTATAGGGGGAGGTATATAGAGGCAGTGTACACTGGAGTATATGGCATAGGGGTACTGTATATAGAAGCAGTGAACACTGGAGTATATAGTATAGGGGGAGGTATGTAGAGTATATAGAGGCAGTGTACACTGGAGTATATAGTATAGGAGGCACTGTATATAGAGGCAGTGTACACACTGGAGTATATGGCATAGGGGGTACTGTATATAGAAGCAGTGTACACTGGAGTATATGGTATAGGGGGTACTGTATATAGAGACAGTGTACACTGGAGTATATGGTATAGGAGGTACTGTATATAGAGGCAGTGTACACTGGAGTATATGGTATATGAGGTACTGTATATAGAGGCAGTGTACACTGGAGTATATAGTATAGGAGGCACTGTATATAGAGGCAGTGTACACACTGGAGTATATGGCATAGGGGGTACTGTATATAGAAGCAGTGTACACTGGAGTATATAGTATAGGGGGAGGTATATAGAGTATATAGAGGCAGTGTACACTGGAGTATATGGCATAGGGGGTACTGTATATAGAGGCAGTGTACACTGGAGTATATAGTATAGGAGGTACTGTATATAGAGGCAGTGTACACTGGAGTATATGGTATAGGAGGTACTGTATATACAGGCAGTGTACACTGGAGTATATGGTATAGGGGGAGGTATATAGAGTATATAGAGGCAATGTACACTGGAGTATATAGCATAAGAGGCACTGTATATAGAGGCAGTGTACACTGGAGTATATAGCATAGGAGGCACTGTATATAGAGGCAGTGTACACTGGAGTATATGGTATAGGAGGTACTGTATATAGAGGCAGTGTACACTGGAGTATATAGTATAGGAGGCACTGTATATAGAGGCAGTGTACACACTGGAGTATATGGCATAGGGGGTACTGTATATAGAAGCAGTGTACACTGGAGTATATAGTATAGGGGGAGGTATATAGAGGCAGTGTACACTGGAGTATATGGCATAGGGGGTACTGTATATAGAAGCAGTGTACACTGGAGTATATAGTATAGGGGGAGGTATATAGAGTATATAGAGGCAGTGTACACTGGAGTATATAGTATAGGAGATACTGTATATAGAGGCAGTGTACACTGGAGTATATGGCATAGGAGGTACTGTATATAGAAGCAGTGTACACTGGAGTATATGGTATAGGGGGATGTATATAAAGAGTATATAGAGGCAGTGTACACTGGAGTATATGGCATAGGTGGTACTGTATATAGAGGCAGTGTACACTGTAGTATATGGTATAGGAGGTAATGTATATAGAGGCAGTGTACACTGGAGTATATAGTATAGGGGGAGGTATATAGAGTATATAGAGACAGTGTACACTGGAGTATATAGTATAGGAGGCACTGTATATAGAGGCAGTGTACACTGGAGTATATGGCATAGGGGGTACTGTATATAGAAGCAGTGTACACTGGAGTATATGGCATAGGAGGTACTGTATATAGAGGCAGTGTACACTGGAGTATATGGCATAGTAGGTACTGTATATAGAGGCAGTGTACACTGGAGTATATAGTATAGGGGGAGGTATATAGAGTATATAGAGGCAGTGTACACTGGAGTATATAGTATAGGAGGTACTGTATATAGAGGCAGTGTACACACTGGAGTATATGGCATAGAGGGTACTGTATATAGAAGCAGTGTACACTGGAGTATATAGTATAGGGGGAGGTATATAGAGTATATAGAGGCAGTGTACACTGGAGTATATAGTATAGGAGGCACTGTATATAGAGGCAGTGTACACACTGGAGTATATGGCATGGGGGGTACTGTATATAGAAGCAGTGTACACTGGAGTATATGGCATAGGGGGTACTGTATATAGAGGCAGTGTACACTGGAGTATATAGTATAGGAGGTACTGTATATAGAGGCAGTGTACACTGGAGTATATGGTATAGGGGGAGGTATATAGAGTATATAGATGCAGTGTACACGGGAGTATATAGTATAGGAGGTACTGTATATAGAGGCAGTGTACACTGGAGTATATGGTATAGGAGGCACTGTATATAGAGGCAGTGTACACTGGAGTATATAGTATAGGAGGCACTGTATATAGAGGCAGTGTACACTGGAGTATATAGTATAGGAGGCACTGTATATAGAGGCAGTGTACACTGGAGTATATAGTATAGGAGGCACTTTATATAGAGGCAGTGTACACTGGAGTATATAGTATAGGAGGTACTGTATATAGAGGAAGTGTACACCGGAGTATATAGTATATGAGGCACTGTATATAGAGGCAGTGTACACTGGAGTATATAGTATAGGAGGTACTGTATATAGAGGCAGTGTACACTGGAGTATATAGCATAGGAGGTACTGTATATAGAGGCAGTGTACACTGGAGTATATAGTATAGGAGGCACTGTATATAGAGGCAGTGTACACCGGAGTATATAGTAAAGGAGGCACTGTATATAGAGGCAGTGTAGACCGGAGTATATAGCATAGGAGGCACTGTATATAGAGGCAGTGTAGACCGGAGTATATAGTATAGGAGGTACTGTATATAAAGGCAGTGTACACTGGAGTGTATAGTATAGGAGGTACTGTATATAGAGGCAGTGTACACTGGAGTATATAGTATAGGAGGCACTGTATATAGAGGCAGTGTACACTGGAGTGTATAGTATAGGAGGTACTGTATATAGAGGCAGTGTACACCGGAGTATATAGTATAGGAGGCACTGTATATAGAGGCAGTGTACACTGGAGTGTATAGTATAGGAGGCACTGTATATAGAGGCAGTGTACACTGGAGTATATAGCATAGGAGGCACTGTATATAGAGGCAGTGTACACTGGAGTATATAGTAGAGGAGGCACTGTATATAGAGGCAGTGTACACTGGAGTATATAGTATAGGAGGCACTGTATATAGAGGCAGTGTACACCGGAGTATATAGTATAGGGGGTACTGTATATAGAGGCAGTGTACACCGGAGTATATAGTATAGGGGGTACTGTATATAGAGGTAGTGTACACTGGAGTATATGGTATAGGAGGCACTGTATATAGAGGCAGTGTACACTGGAGTATATGGTATAGGAGGCACTGTATATAGAGGCAGTGTACACTGGAATATATAGTATAGGAGGCACTGTATATAGAGGCAGTGTACACTGGAGTATATGGTATAGGAGGCACTGTATATAGAGGCAGTGTACACTGGAATATATAGTATAGGAGGCACTGTATATAGAGGCAGTGTACACTGGAGTATATAGTATAGGAGGCACTGTATATAGAGGCAGTGTACACTGGAGTATATGGTATAGGAGGCACTGTATATAGAGGCAGTGTACACCGGAGTATATAGTATAGGAGGCACTGTATATAGAGGCAGTGTACACTGGAGTATATAGTATAGGAGGCACTGTATATAGAGGCAGTGTACACTGGAGTATATAGTATAGGAGGCACTGTATATAGAGGCAGTGTACACTGGAGTATATAGTATAGGAGGTACTGTATATAGAGGCAGTGTACACCGGAGTATATAGTAGAGGAGGCACTGTATATAGAGGCAGTGTACACTGGAGTATATAGTATAGGAGGCACTGTATATAGAGGCAGTGTACACTGGAGTATATAGTATAGGAGGCACTGTATATAGAGGCAGTGTACACTGGAGTATATAGTATAGGAGGTACTGTATATAGAGGCAGTGTACACTGGAGTATATAGTATAGGAGGCACTGTATATAGAGGCAGTGTACACTGGAGTATATAGTATAGGAGGTACTGTATATAGAGGCAGTGTACACCGGAGTATATAGTAGAGGAGGCACTGTATATAGAGGCCCACTCTTTATTACAGCGTACAATGTACAGTAAATATGAGGTCTCCGCCTTTGCCGTCTTCTCCTGCTGTTGGGGGTGTCGGCTGTTTGGCGCGCGTTCCTTGAAGGGATTGGCAGGATCCAAACACACCCTGAGACTGTGGAAAAACACCCGGAGGACAGGCCGCATCCTGCTCCTTACTCCGCAGCCTGTCATTAAGTTACCTGGGCCTCCTGCATGGTGTCAGGAAGTTATCTGATGGGAGTTATAGTCCTGCACCCTGGGGTGAAACTGCTGGAAAACAGCAAAACTACCTGTATTAACCCTGTCCTGGCTGCAGCGGCTGTGGATGGCGCCCATTACCCAGTATAGGACAATCATTTATGCATTTCCTGATCATAGCTCTACACTGGTCTAGACAATGCTGACACATTGTAGCAAACTTCTGCTGCATTCAGCACACAGAGCATTGTCAGCAATGGATACAATTGCAACAAACCCTCAGCTGAGAACAGGGCTAGCTTTATACAGGTTTAGTCTCTGAATGTAAACTAGAGTGTTTTTATTCACTGACAGCAAACAGAGATTGATGCAGAAAGTTGCTGAACTGTTATTTATGCAGAGATTACGCTTTGCTTAACCCGTCTAATAATGAAAATCCCGCTGTGCCCGTCCTCCCGGGTAATACAAGCGGCTCTGGCGAAGCTTCGGCGGGGAAAGTATCAGTAATGAAGAATGATTGCGCACTGGATACAGTGTTACCACATCCGCTGACCTGCCATCCCCGTGCCGTCAGAAAGGGGGCGCTGCTCAGGCCACGTCAATGTCAAGGATTTCACCTTCATAAAAACTTGAGATGAAAGCAGCACAATGATCATCCCTGGACCCGGCGCATCGGGGGTCAGTTAATAGATGCCGGTCTTAATAAGCCCCAAACCTGGCGGTGGATCCGCTGGGGTTATTACCAGGCGCTTCTAATGTCAGAAGGCTTCCGAGCGGTCTTACATTTAGACCATTTTCTACTCCTAAAACAGCCATAGAAAACGGTAAATGAGACGGACCCGCCGGCCGCCCCCTTCTCTGCCCCATGTCACCCCCACTATTCTAGGCCTGGCGCCAGCGGGGAGAAGACGCAGATTGTGGGCGAAAGGACCTGTTTAATAAATGACCCCCACAGTGTTCAGTGTCACAGACTGTATCACACAGGATAGGATTAGATACACAGCTCAGCAGACGGTATCACACAGGATAGGATTAGATACACAGCTCAGCAGGCAGTATCACACAGGAGAGGATTAGATACACAGCTCAGCAGACAGTATCACACAGGATAGGATTAGATACACAGCTCAGCAGGCAGTATCACACAGGAGAGGATTAGATACACAGCTCAGCAGACAGTATCACACAGGATAGGATTAGATACACAGCTCAGCAGACTGTATCACACAGGATAGGATTAGATACACAGCTCAGCAGACTGTATCACACAGGATAGGATTAGATACACAGCTCAGCAGACTGTATCACACAGGATAGGATTAGATACACAGCTCAGCAGACTGTATCACACAGGATAGGATTAGATACACAGCTCAGCAGACGTATCACACAGGATAGGATTAGATACACAGCTCAGCAGACAGTATCACACAGGATAGGATTAGATACACAGCTCAGCAGACAGTATCACACAGGATAGGATTAGATACACAGCTCAGCAGACAGTATCACACAGGATAGGATTAGATTACACAGCTCAGCAGACAGTATCACACAGGATAGGATTAGATACACAGCTCAGCAGACAGTATCACACAGGATAGGATTAGATACACAGCTCAGCAGACAGTATCACACAGGATAGGATTAGATACACAGCTCAGCAGACAGTATCACACAGGATAGGATTAGATACACAGCTCAGCAGACAGTATCACACAGGATAGGATTAGATACACAGCTCAGCAGACAGTATCACACAGGATAGGATTAGATACACAGCTCAGCAGACAGTATCACACAGGATAGGATTAGATACACAGCTCAGCAGACAGTATCACACAGGATAGGATTAGATACACAGCTCAGCAGACAGTATCACACAGGAAGGATTAGATACACAGCTCAGCAGACAGTATCACACAGGATAGGATTAGATACACAGCTCAGCAGGACAGTATCACACAGGATAGGATTAGATACACAGCTCAGCAGACAGTATCACACAGGATAGGATTAGATACACAGCTCAGCAGACAGTATCACACAGGATAGGATTAGATACACAGCTCAGCAGACAGTATCACACAGGATAGGATTAGATACACAGCTCAGCAGACAGTATCACACAGGATAGGATTAGATACACAGCTCAGCAGACAGTATCACACAGGATAGGATTAGATACACAGCTCAGCAGACAGTATCACACAGGATAGGATTAGATACACAGCTCAGCAGACTGTATCACACAGGATAGGATTAGATACACAGCTCAGCAGACAGTATCACACAGGATAGGATAGATACACAGCTCAGCAGACAGTATCACACAGGACAGGATTAGATACACAGCTCAGCAGACAGTATCACACAGGATAGGATTAGATACACAGCTCAGCAGACAGTATCACACAGGATAGGATTAGATACACAGCTCAGCAGACAGTATCACACAGGATAGGATTAGATACACAGCTCAGCAGACAGTATCACACAGGATAGGATTAGATACACAGCTCAGCAGACAGTATCACACAGGATAGGATTAGATACACAGCTCAGCAGACAGTATCACACAGGATAGGATTAGATACACAGCTCAGCAGACAGTATCACACAGGATAGGATTAGATACACAGCTCAGCAGACAGTATCACACAGGATAGGATTAGATACACAGCTCAGCAGACAGTATCACACAGGATAGGATTAGATACACAGCTCAGCAGACAGTATCACACAGGATAGGATTAGATACACAGCTCAGCAGACAGTATCACACAGGATAGGATTAGATACACAGCTCAGCAGACAGTATCACACAGGATAGGATTAGATACACAGCTCAGCAGACAGTATCACACAGGATAGGATTAGATACACAGCTCAGCAGACAGTATCACACAGGATAGGATTAGATACACAGCTCAGCAGACAGTATCACACAGGATAGGATTAGATACACAGCTCAGCAGACAGTATCACACAGGATAGGATTAGATACACAGCTCAGCAGACAGTATCACACAGGATAGGATTAGATACACAGCTCAGCAGACAGTATCATACAGCATAGGATTAGATACACAGCTCAGCAGACAGTATCACACAGGATAGGATTAGATACACAGCTCAGCAGACAGTATCACACAGGATAGGATTAGATACACAGCTCAGCAGACAGTATCACACAGGACAGGATTAGATACACAGCTCAGCCGACTTTATCACACAGGATAGGATTGGATACACAGCTCAGCAGACAGTATCACACAGGAGAGGATTAGATACACAGCTCAGCAGACAGTATCACACAGGATAGGATTAGATACACAGCTCAGCAGACAGTATCACACAGGATAGGATTAGATACACAGCTCAGCAGACAGTATCACACAGGATAGGATTAGATACACAGCTCAGCAGACAGTATCATACAGCAGAGGATTAGATACACAGCTCAGCAGACAGTATCACACAGGATAGGATTAGATACACAGCTCAGCAGACAGTATCACACAGGATAGGATTAGATACACAGCTCAGCAGACAGTATCACACAGGACAGGATTAGATACACAGCTCAGCCGACTTTATCACACAGGATAGGATTAGATACACAGCTCAGCAGACAGTATCACACAGGAGAGGATTAGATACACAGCTCAGCAGACAGTATCACACAGGATAGGATTAGATACACAGCTCAGCAGACAGTATCACACAGGATAGGATTAGATACACAGCTCAGCAGACAGTATCACACAGGATAGGATTAGATACACAGCTCAGCAGACAGTATCATACAGCAGAGGATTAGATACACAGCTCAGCAGACAGTATCACACAGGATAGGATTAGATACACAGCTCAGCAGACAGTATCACACAGGATAGGATTAGATACACAGCTCAGCAGACAGTATCACACAGGACAGGATTAGATACACAGCTCAGCCGACTTTATCACACAGGATAGGATTAGATACACAGCTCAGCAGACAGTATCACACAGGAGAGGATTAGATACACAGCTCAGCAGACAGTATCACACAGGATAGGATTAGATACACAGCTCAGCAGACAGTATCACACAGGATAGGATTAGATACACAGCTCAGCAGACAGTATCACACAGGATAGGATTAGATACACAGCTCAGCAGACAGTATCACACAGGATAGGATTAGATACACCGCTCAGCAGCTTTCTGTACCTTGAGACTTTTTCATAAACTCTTCTAGTTCCAGCCCCTCTGCAATCTTAATAATGTTCTGGGTTGGAAGGGGTTCCCCTTTAATCCTCCCTCCTTTCTTTTAGTACAAATGTTCAGCAGAAAGTGAGACGCTGTGTGGAAAAATAACTCAGCAATGACTCTAATATTCACTATTATTTATATCACTGCAATGTTACACGGCGGGAGAGGAAGAGACTGAGGCGATTATAGTGAATTGTGGAGCATCGAAAAGAGCAACTCCACTAACAATTTACACAACATGACGGGGGCAGCAACATTTCTATATGGAAGGCTATAACTAATACAACTGTATATACTATAATACTGCCTACTATATACAAGAATATAACTACTATAATACTGCTCCTATGTACAAGAATATAACTACTATAATACTGCCTCCTATATACAAGAATATAACTACTATAATACTGCCTTCTATGTACAAGAATATAACTACTATAATCCTGCTCCTATGTACAAGAATATAACTACTATAATACTGCCTCCTATGTACAAGAATATAACTACTATAATACTGCCTACTATGTACAAGAATATAACTACTATAATACTGCTCCTATGTACAAGAATATAACTACTATAATACTGCTCCTATGTACAAGAATATAACTACTATAATACTGCTCCTATGTACAAGAATATAACTACTATAATACTGCTCCTATGTACAAGAACATAACTACTATAATACTGCCTCCTATGTACAAGAATATAACTACTATAATCCTGCTCCTATGTACAAGAATATAACTACTATAATACTGCTCCTATGTACAAGAATATAACTACTATAATACTGTCCTATGTACAAGAATATAACTGCTATAATACTGCTCCTATGTACAAGAATATAACTACTATAATACTGCTCCTATGTAGAAGAATATAACTACTATAATACTGCCTCCTATGTACAAGAATATAACTACTATAATCCTGCTCCTATGTACAAGAATATAACTACTATAATACTGCTCCTATGTACAAGAATATAACTACTATAATACTGTCCTATGTACAAGAATATAACTACTATAATACTGCTCCTATGTACAAGGATATAACTACTATAATACTGCTCCTATGTACAAGAATATAACTGCTATAATACTGCCTCCTATGTACAAGACTATAACTACTATAATACTGCTCCTATGTACAAGAATATAACTACTATAATACTGTCCTATGTACAAGAATATAACTACTATAATACTGCTCCTATGTACAAGACTATAACTACTATAATACTACTCCTATGTACAAGAATATAACTACTATAATACTGCCTCCTATGTACAAGAATATAACTACTATAATACTGCTCCTATGTACAAGAATATAACTACTATAATACTGCTCCTATGTACAGGAATATAACTACTATAATACTGCTCCTATGTAGAAGAATATAACTACTATAATACTGCCTCCTATGTACAAGAATATAACTACTATAATACTGCTCCTATGTACAGGAATATAACTACTATAATACTGCTCCTATGTAGAAGAATATAACTACTATAATACTGCCTCCTATGTACAAGAATATAACTACTATAATACTGCTCCTATGTACAAGAATATAACTACTATGATCAGGGGCGTTGTTAGGGTCTCAAAAGATCCGGGGTCCAAGCCCCAATGAATATGGCCACCCTAGCCCCTACTCCCCCCCCCCCCCCCCCCCACACCGCACTTTCCTGTACTCGTCATAGAGCAGCACATACAGCACCTCTCACATCCAGCGCCTCCAGGTGACTCTCCTCTGATGTAGGTCTTCTCCATTCAGTCCAGACATCTTCTCTCAGCCGCCTCGTCTCTGCAGAGTGTGACGCACGGACATCTCAGATTCCTCACTTTTCTATCATCATCCCCCAACCTGGAGCCCCCACAGTGTTATCCTGCTGCTCGCTGTGCTCCCCAGTACCCCCAAATACTATTAGTGCCCCCCATAGTAATAGTGCTCCTCATAGTCTCACCAATATTTATTCCCTTCTAGAATGCCCTCAGTAATACTGCTCCAAACAGTGATAATGCTCCCCAAGAGTGCCTCCATTAGTAGAAGAGCCCTCCAGTATTAATAATACCCTCACAGAGTCACCAGTACAAATAAGCCCCCCCCCCTATTGTTGCCCCAGTGGTAATAAAGCTCTCCACAGACCCGTCAGTAGTAATAAGGCCCCCATAGTGCTCTTAGTAGAAAGAATGCAGATCTATAAGACCCTCCTATAGAGACCCCAGTAGTAATTAGAACGCCTATAATGTCCCCTGGATTTGCAGTGCCCCCTGCAGTTATAATCCTCCCTCCACTATACAGTCCCATGTAAATAACATCACAATATCTGTCCTGCCCCCTTCAATATACAGTCCTATGTAAATAACATCGCTCCACTCCCTTCAGCCCCTCCAACATACAGTCCCATGTAAATAACATCACACCATCTCTTCAGCCCCCTCCAATATACAGTCCCATGTAAATAATATCCCTCTCTATCTACAGCCACCTCCAAAATACAGTCCCATGTAAATGGTATCACCTCCTCCTGTCACGGCCACGGTTATGGTCGTGACTCCTTGGGAGCCGCATACAGTTGCCCGCGGTTGTGGTTGTTGTGTCAACTGCAGCTGAGGCATAATGTAGTTGGCCTCAGTGCGGTTGCCGCGGACAACAGCTGTGTGTGCGGTTCCCTTGGAGTTGTGTGCGTGTGTGGATGCACTTTGTTTGTATGTCTGGTGTGCACTTGTTGCTGATTGGTGCGCACGTACATCTTCCTTTCACTGTGGCTGCCCGTGGCAGCGTCTGGTATGTTGTACATGTGGTGGCAGTGTCCTGGCCTTCGGGCTGTCTTTCTGGACGGCTGCCACCCATGTCGTTGCCAGCGGCAACAGCCACAGTGTGATCTGTTGGACACTTCCCCTGTCTGTGACTTTCCCTTCTGTGGTGCTGGAAGGGTTAACTCCCTTCCCAGTGTGTGAGTGATGTCACTGGGTGTGTCTGACTGTGGGGTGTGGCTTCTTGGCCTATATAGCCTGAGTGTCTTGCATGGTTCAGTAGGTTGCTTCAGCCCTGCTAGCTGGAGCAGCCTCCTGTGCATATGACCTGCCTGTGAGAGCCACCCCTGTGGTCATAAAAGTGTTTAGTTGTTATGCCTATGTCTTTATGTGTGTGGTGTAGCATGTTGTTCTGTTGGGACCTTCTTATGTTTCTGTGCAGCATACGGTTCTGGATCCCTGTCTGTTTAGGGATCCAGTCAGCAAGGCTGTGGCAGGTTGGTGAACTTCTTGTTCGCCTGCCATTTCCGTATTGCTGTTTGTGTTCCCCTTTTCCCAACAGCTTGGCCATTGAGACTCCTGCTCCTCCGTGCCAAGGAGGAGTAGGTCGTCTTACCCAGCTCCTAGCTCAGGGATCTGCGGAGGGTAAGACAGGGCTCCGAGGTTCCTGCGCATGGGTCCTCCTACCATCAAGGTCGGCCCATGCAGGTTAGGAGTTAGGGTCAGGGTAGGGATGCGTGAGGAGGTGACCTGCTCCCTATCCTGTTCTCATGGCCGAGTAGCCACTACACCACCTGGCATCGCACGGCTGAGGGTTTCCCCCATCTTTAGCCGTGACACCTCCACAGCCGTCCTCAACATACAGTCCCATGTAAATAACCTCAGTTCCTTCCTCAGACCCCTCTAACATTCAGCCTCATGTAAATAACATCACTGCCTCCCACAGCCGCCTTCAACGTACAGTCCCATGTAAATGACATTACCCGGCCCCCTCCAACATTCAGTCCCATATAAATAACCACAGCTTCTTCCCCCAGGACTTCTCCTCCTCACTGCCCTCCTCTCCTGCACTGGTCACATGATGGTGACATCATCACAGGTCCTTCTCAACCACTGCCTGTTTTACTGGTCACATGACCTGTGATGTCATCACAGGTCCTTCAGCTCTTCAACTACATTAGATTCAGTTGTATTGCCGTCCTAAGGACTTACAATTGTATCTAGCTGGCAGGACATTCTGGGCCTGGGACAAAACATCAGGGGCCCTACCTTATCACTGGGCCAAGAAAGTCTTGGTACCTGCACTACTATGGGCGCCATGGAGGGCATTGCTTAGTTGGTGCAGGATTTAGCAGAGAGGGTCCAACTGTGAGACCAGTAACCCTGCTTCTGCAACCCTGTCCTGATGGAGCCTAAGATTAAAGGGGTCCTCTCTCTTCAGCAAGTGGCATTTATCATGTAGAGGAAGATAATGCAAGGCACTTACTAATGTATTGTGATTCTCCATGTTGGTTTCTTTGCTGGCTGGATTAATTTTTCCATCACATTATACATGGTTCGAATCCATGGTTACGACCACGCTACAGTCCATCAGTGGTGTCCATGTTTGCACACTATATGAGTGGTGGCCGGGACAATGGGGGCGCACATAGGCTAGTGATTTTTTTCTATAGTTTGCAAGCACGACCACCACTGATGGATTGCAAGGTGGTCGTAACCATGGAAACGAGCCGTGTATAATGTGATGGAAAAAATGAATCCAGCGAGCAAAGAAGGCAACATGGAGAATCACAGTACATCAGCAAGGGCCTTGTATTAACTACATCTACTGCCACTTGCTGCAGTCGGAGGACCCCTTTAAGCTCCCTCTCTGCTTCTCTGGTGATCGTAAGGGTTTTTGCGTCTTTTAGGGAAAGTTGCACACTGTATTTTCGGTTGAGACCTCACTCCTCGGGAACTGAGGCACAGAGAGTCGGAATCGTCATGTCTCTGTTGCACAGTGACCCCCAGGAGTGGGCATTTGCACTTCCACCTAATCCTTTTGTAGGATGAGCCTGACATGGCAGCCTACGCTGAAGATCTGCTCCTCTCTTTCCGTCAAGGCAGGCGGCCTGTCGAGTACTGCTCCGAGTTTCGCAGGTGGTGTACTGCGCCTGGCTGGAATGACCCGGCCCTTCGGTTACAGTTCAGACTGGGCCTCTCAGACACTTTGAAGGACCTGTTTGTTAGTCATCCAACCCCAAGGTCCTTAGAGGAGGCGATGTCTCCAGCTATTCGACTAGAATCAACGCTTAAGGGAACGTAACTCTGAAGGTTCTGTCTCTGTCCTTCTCCCTTCCCGTTTGTCTCTCAGTCTAAAGTGGTGAAGGCGCCAGTGGAGTCTGAAGTCCCCATGCAAGTGGGCACCACGTCTTCTCAGCAGAGGAAAGAACACTGGTTCAAGAATGACCTCTGCTTCTACTGCGGCAGTCCTGTCCAACTGAGTGATAATCGGGGAGGTCTCTCAGACGTACAAGCCTTTCCCGAAAAGACTGACAGGTTTCTATTGCCTATAAGTCTCTCTCTGTTTCTGGCCTAGCTTTGGGTTGCTTAGGGATTCAATTTACTTAGGTTTCCTAAACCAGTTCTGGTATCTGAGGTGGACACAACTTCTTTGGCCGGAGGATTTATTGAGTATAAGACACCAGATTTGGTAGTGAAGGTCAGTTCCATTCATTGGAGGTGTGTCTGAGGAATTACTAAAATGAGGTCCCCGATGCTGTAATCGTTGCATTTCTATCCAGCTTGCTGGTTTGGAAATAGAGGAAGGTCCATTACCTGAATTTATGAAGGATCTTTCCCTAAGGGCAAGATCTATAATCTTTCTGGACCCAAAAAGTCTAAAGAAGGGACATATTCGGCCGTCTGTATCCCCCTATGGGGGGTAGGTTCTTTTTTGTCAGGAAAAAAGACGGTGAACTACACCCTTGTTTTGACTATAGTTAATTAAATAGTATCGGTGTCAGGAACCAATATCCTCTTCTCCTTATCCTTGATCTCAGTGGTTTTCTTAGATTGACCTCAGAGGAGCCTCCAACTTGATTAGAATCTGGAAGGGGGACGAAGAGAAGACAGCATTTTTGATTACCTAGTGATGCCCTTTGGGCTGTGTAATGCCCCAGCAGTGTTCCAAAACCTCATTAATAATGTTCTTCATGAATTTCTGGGTCTCTTTGAGGGTATTTAAATTTTTTCTTCTGATTGGGCTTCCTATGTTGTGCATGTAAGGAAGGTTTTACAAAAATACAGAAAACCGAACTGTTTGCAAAACCGTTCCTGGGAAGACGTTTCCTTCCTGGGTTACATACTGACTCCTCAAACTTTTTATATGGACCCCGCCAAGGTGCAAGCCATTGTTGATTGGAATAGACCCACTTCCCTCAAGGCTCTTCAGAGGTTTCTGGGGTTTGAAAATTATTATAGAAAGTTTACTAGAAATGTTTCAATCATTGCCAAACCGCTGACAGATTTAACCAGGAAAGGGGCAGATCTGATGAACTGCTCCTCGGATGCGTTGTCTGCTTTTAAACCCTGAAAGAGTGTTTCAGTTGTGCTCCTCTACTCGCCCAGCCAGATGTCACCAAGCAATTCATTGATGAACTGAATGCTTCAGAGGTTGGAGTGGGCGCTGTATTAGGGGTCGTCTTCTCTGACTAATCTGCAGCCATGTGCATTCTTTTCTAGAAAATTCTCTTCTTCTGAGAAAAATGTTGACATTGTCAATTGGGCCTTCAAGGAATGGTCACATTTCTTAGAAAGGACCCATCATCAGGTCGTTGTACTTACTGATCGTAAGAACCCGGTGTTCCGTGACTGCTAGGCTCTTGGACCCCAGACAAGCACGCTGGGCCTTGCTCTTCACCCAGTTTAGTTTTATTGTTATGTATCATCCTGGGTCGGGCAATGTGAAAGCAGATATCTTCTCACGCAGTCTTGGGACCTGTGAGTCTATTGATAATAAACATTCATCCTCCTGGTATCGTCATTGCTGCTGTTAATCCTGATCAGGATTTAGCTCCCAGTGATCTTCCTTTTGGTAAATTGTTTGTGCCTCCATCTTAAAGTTTTGGAGGAGTCTCATTGCTCGGTACTTGAAGATCATCCGAGAGTTGCTGGGACTAAACATCTGGTCTCCAGAGCTTATGGTGGCCTACTTGGTCACAAGTTATGGTTGCCCTTGTCTCGGTATGTGATGTTTGAGCAAGGCCAAGGTACCCAGGAGATGTCCTGCGGGTCTGCTTTGTCCCCTGTCCATTCCACAGAGACCCTGGACCCACATTATGGACTTTATTACAGATCTTCCCCCCTCTCAGGGAAGGACTGTTATCTGGGTAGTCATTGACAGATTCTCCAAGATGTGTCACCTGGTTCCACTAAAGGACCGTCCTGATGAGATTTTTTTAATAGATAATATTCTCCAATTGCACGGGATACCGGAGCCCATTGTCTCTGATGGGGGAGAACAGTTTGTCTGTAGATTCTGGACAGAGTCTAGTTCAGAGACTCCTGCTATGGACGCCATCATGAAGGATCGGTGCACAGTTTGGGCCCAGGCTCATTAGAGCCTGAAATAAACTCAAAGCATCCAGTGTCAACAAACCAACAGGAAACATTACTTGGGTCCGAATTTTGTTCTAGGGGAACTTGTATGGCTTTCTAATAAACATAAAAATATTTTTTTGCGGAACGGAAATGCGAACATACTAAAATGGAATGCACACGGAGTAACTTCCGTTTTTTTTTTGCGGACCCATTGAAATGAATGGTTCCGCATATGGTCCATAAAAAAAATGGAACGGACACAGAAAGAAAATACGTTCATGTGCATGAGCCCTTAGAAATACATTTCCGTGCGCCGGCCGGAACGGATCGAGACACATTCAACTTGAATGGGTCTGTGACCCGTCCGTACTGTAAAAAAATAGAACATGTTCTATATTTTTGCGGTGCTGAGGCACGGAAGGAAACACCACGGTAGTGCTTCCGTGGGGTTCCATGCCTCCATTCCGCACCATAGCTCCAGAATGCGGACCCATTCAAGTGAATGGGTCTACATCCGTGATGCGGGGAGCACACTGCTGGTTCCCATGTTTGCAGACCCACAATACGGCAGTGGCCGGTCAACGGCCGTGTGCATGAGGCTTTAATAACAGGATGCAATGCTCTGTTTCTACCTGCAGGGGGGGTTCAGCTGCTCCATTACTGTGTGCTGTGTTTTTCTGACTAATGGAGCGCCAAGTCAAGGACTTATCAGGTTCTGATCCAGGGACTCAGTGCTCTATTTATACCCCTTCCTGGCCATGTGCCAGTGATAGTGTCTGACTCACTAGCTGTGTTCCTGGTTCCTGTGCATATTGGATTGCTGGTTCCTCTGACCCCGGCTTTTCTTCTGATCACTCTCTGTCTCTCATTTGGTGCTGTGTAGCTTGTCTGGTTCTGACCTCTCTACATATGACTCTGGTATTGTGTTTGTCTGTCTTTGTTTGTTAGTCCATCTCTGCACTAAAATAGCGTAAGGACCATCAAACAGAAGCGGTCTAGCTAACAAGGACTTGTATTGCTAGCGGGCTGAGTCCCAGCCTTAGGGCTCACTGTCTGTCCCTACCTACAGTCATAAAATACTATAATACTGCTCCTATGTACAAGAATATAACTGCTATAATACTGCCTCCTATGTACAAGAATATTACTACTATAATACTGCTCCTATGTACAAGAATATAACTACTATAATACTGCCTCCTATGTACAAGAATATAACTACTATAATACTGCCCCTATGTACAAGAATATAACTACTATAATACTGCTCCTATGTACAAGAATATAACTACTATAATACTGCTCCTATGTACAAGAATATAACTACTATAATACTGCCTCCTATGTACAGGAATATAACTACTATAATACTGCTCCTATGTACAAGAATATAACTACTATAATACTGTTCCTATGTAAAAGAATATAACTATTATAATACTGCTCCTATGTACAAGAATATAACTACTATAATACTGCCTCCTATGTACAAGAATATAACTACTATAATACTGCTCCTATGTACAAGAATATATCTACTATAATACTGCTCCTATGTACAAGAATATAACTACTATAATACTGCTCCTATGTACAAGAATATAACTACTATAATACTGCTCCTATGTACAAGAATATAACTACTATAATACTGCCTCCTATGTGCAAGAATATAACTACTATAATACTGCTCCTATGTACAAGAATATAACTACTATAATACTGTTCCTATGTACAAGAATATAACTACTATAATACTGCTCTCTATGTACAAGAATATAACTACTATAATACTGCCTCCTATGTAAAAGAATATAACTACTATAATACTGCTCCTCTGTACAAGAATATAACTACTATAATACTGCTCCTATGTACAAGAATATAACTACTATAATACTGCCTCCTATGTGCAAGAATATAACTACTATAATACTGCTCCTATGTACAAGAATATAACTACTATAATACTGCTCCATGTACAAGAATATAACTACTATAATACTGCTCCTATGTACAGGAATATAACTACTATAATACTGCCTCCTATGTACAAGAATAAAGCTACTATAATACTGCTCCTATGTACAAGAATATAACTACTATAATACTGCTCCTATGTACAAGAATATAACTACTATAATACTGCTCCTATGTACAACAATATAACTACTATAATATTGCCTCCTATGTACAAGAATATAACTACTATAATACTGCTTCTATGTACAAGAATATAACTACTATAATACTGCTCCTATGTACAGGAATATAACTACTATAATACTGCCTCCTATGTACAAGAATAAAGCTACTATAATACTGCTCCTATGTACAAGAATATAACTACTATAATACTGCTCCTATGTACAAGAATATAACTACTATAATACTGCTCCTATGTACAACAATATAACTACTATAATATTGCCTCCTATGTACAAGAATATAACTACTATAATACTGCTCCTATGTACAAGAATATAACTACTATAATACTGCTCCTATGTACAAGAATAAAGCTACTATAATACTGCTCCTATGTACAAGAATAAAGCTACTATAATACTGCTCCTATGAACCAGAATATAACTACTATAATACTGCTCCTATGTACAAGAATATAACTACTATAATACTGCTCCTATGTACAGGCATATAACTACTATAGTACTGCTCCTATGTACAGGAATATAACTACTATAATACTGCTCCTATGTACAAGAATATAACTACTATAATACTGCCTCCTATGTACAAGAATATAACTACTATAATACTGCTCCTATGTACAGGAATATAACTACTATAATACTGCTCCTATGTACAGGAATATAACTACTATAGTACTGCTCCTATGTACAGGAATATAACTACTATAATACTGCTCCTATGTACAAGAATATAACTACTATAATACTGCTCCTATGTACAAGAATATAACTGCTATAATACTGCCTCCTATGTACAAGAATAGAACTACTATAATACTGCCTTCTATGTACAGGAATATAACTACTATAATACTGCTCCTATGTACAAGAATATAACTACTATAATACTGTTCCTATGTACAAGAATATAACTACTATAATACTGCCCTCTATGTACAAGAATATAACTACTATAATACTGCCTCCTATGTACAAGAATACAACTACTATAATACTGCTCCTATGTAAAAGAATATAACTACTATAATACTGCTCCTCTGTACAAGAATAAAGCTACTATAATACTGCCTCCTATGTACAAGAATATAACTACTATAATACTGCCTCCTATGTAAAAGAATATAACTACTATAATACTGCTCCTCTGTACAAGAATAAAGCTACTATAATACTGCTCCTATGTACAAGAATAAAGCTACTATAATACTGCTCCTATGTACAAGAATAAAGCTACTATAATACTGCCTCCTTTGGCCAGGGGTGTACAACCCCCTCTGCTTTATACGAAGACACCAGGATTAATAAATGGCACATGGTAGACGGGGCTGTTATAGATTTTACAGTAGGGCCCAGGAGATTAGGTTACACCTCTGACTGGACTCATTGCTTCTGCCGTCTATTCCCCTCCCATAGCAAAGAGTCCTCTCATCCAGCTGCCCCTTTAACATGCCCATCCTGTAGCTTCCACTAGTACTGTGCCCGCTGCTGACCGGTCGGACTGACAGTGCCGCCTTATGCCCCCCAATTACTGTACTGCTAAAATAAAAGAGCCGAAGGACACGGCTACAGAACTAGAAAATGATGGGACCAGTCCCCAAAATGATCACAGCACCACACTCATAAAAACCCAAGACAAGACTCCAGATTTATACAGACCACAAGTTCATGTGGCCCCCTATGACTTCTTTACTTTAAATGCAGACCTCAGATCAGACCCCAAATTAATGTGGCTCCCTTAACCACCACCCCACCATCCCTTAAAAGGGATCTTAGACCAGACCCTAAATTCATATGGCCCCCTAATTCATCATATCTCTGCACAGGGGCGTAGCGTGGGGGGGGGCCGGAGGGGCCGTTGCCCCGGGCGCCAAATTGCAGGGGGCGCCAGGCAGCCGAAATTTCAATGAGGGCTACGGGAGCCTATGGCTCCCGTCCCCTCCGTTATGCCCCATAGGCTTCAGGCCTAGTGGCCTGAAGCCTATAAGGCAGTAGAGCGATGCAGGACTCGGTCACGATAACCTCACTGTGACCTCCTGCGTCGGGTCTCGCGAGATGACGCGGCGCAGGAAGGCACAGTGAGGCGTTCGTGACCGCCTGCGGCGGGAACAAGCAGGGATGGAGATGGGTAAGTATTTTTTTTTTATGTTACCTTTCCTAATTGCAGTGCAGAGGCTCTGGGGGCAGTATGGGGGGTGGGAGAGGACTGGAGCAGAAAGGCTATGGCATTGGCATAGTAATAAGAGGGGGACATTACATTAGCAAAGAGGGGGCCATTATATTATTAATAAAAAGGGGGGCATTATATTAATAATAAAGAGGGGGCCAATACATTACTATTAATGTAATGACCCCCTCTTCATTATTAATGTAATGACCCCCTCTTTGTTATTAATGTAATGACCCCTCTTTATTATTAATATAATGGCCCCCTCTTTATTATTAATGTAATGGCCCCCTCTTTATTATTAATGTAATGACCCCCTCTTTATTATTAATGTAATGACCCCCTCTTTATTATTAATGTAATGGCCCCCTCTTTATTATTAATATAATGGCCCCCTCTTTATTATTAATATAATGGCCCCCTCTTTATTATTAATGTAATGACCCCCTCTTTATTATTAATGTAATGACCCCTCTTTGTTATTAATGTAATGGCCCCCTCTTTGTTATTAATATAATGACCCCTCTTTATTATTAATGTAATGACCCCCTCTTTATTATTAATGTAATGACCCCCTCTTTATTATTAATGTAATGGCCCCCTCTTTATTATTAATGTAATGACCCCCTCTTTATTATTAATATAATGGCCCCCTCTTTATTATTAATATAATGACCCCCTCTTTATTATTAATGTAATGACCCCCTCTTTATTATTAATGTAATGACCCCCTCTTTATTATTAATGTAATGGCCCCCTCTTTATTATTAATGTAATGACCCCCTCTTTATTATTAATATAATGACCCCTCTTTATTATTAATGTAATGACCCCCTCTTTATTATTAATATAATGGCCCCCTCTTTATTATTAATATAATGACCCCCTCTTTGTTATTAATGTAATGGCCCCCTCTTTGTTATTAATGTAATGACCCCCTCTTTATTATTAATGTAATGACCCCCTCTTTATTATTAATATAATGACCCCTCTTTATTATTAATGTAATGACCCCCTCTTTATTATTAATATAATGGCCCCCTCTTTATTATTAATGTAATGACCCCCTCTTTATTATTAATATAATGGCCCCCTCTTTATTATTAATATAATGACCCCCTCTTTGTTATTAATGTAATGACCCCCTCTTTATTATTAATGTAATGACCCCCTCTTTATTATTAATGTAATGACCCCCTCTTTATTATTAATATAATGGCCCCCTCTTTATTATTAATGTAATGACCCCCTCTTTATTATTAATATAATGGCCCCCTCTTTGTTATTAATGTAATGACCCCCTCTTTATTATTAATGTAATGACCCCCTCTTTATTATTAATATAATGACCCCTCTTTATTATTAATATAATGGCCCCCTCTTTATTATTAATGTAATGACCCCCTCTTTATTATTAATGTAATGACCCCCTCTTTATTATTAATATAATGACCCCCTCTTTATTATTAATATAATGACCCCCTCTTTGTTATTAATGTAATGGCCCCCTCTTTGTTATTAATGTAATGACCCCCTCTTTATTATTAATGTAATGACCCCCTCTTTTTATTAATGTAATGACCCCCTCTTTATTATTAATATAATGACCCCCTCTTTGTTATTAATGTAATGGCCCCCTCTTTGTTATTAATATAATGGCCCCCTCTTTATTATTAATATAATGGCCCCCTCTTTGTTATTAATGTAATGACCCCCTCTTTGTTATTAATGTAATGGCCCCCTCTTTATTATTAATGTAATGACCCCCTCTTTTTATTAATGTAATGGCCCCCTCTTTGTTATTAATGTAATGACCCCCTCTTTATTATTAATGTAATGACCCCCTCTTTTTATTAATGTAATGGCCCCCTCTTTGTTATTAATGTAATGACCCCCTCTTTGTTATTAATGTAATGACCCCCTCTTCATTATTAATGTAATGACCCCCTCTTTATTATTAATGTAATGACCCCCTCTTTATTATTAATGTAATGGCCCCCTCTTTGTTATTAATATAATGACCCCCTCTTTATTATTAATGTAATGGCCCCCTCTTTGTTATTAATGTAATGACCCCCTCTTTTTATTAATGTAATGACCCCCTCTTCATTATTAATGTAATGACCCCCTCTTCGTTATTAATGTAATGACCCCCTCTTTATTATTAATGTAATGACCCCTCTTTATTATTAATGTAATGACCCCCTCTTTATTATTAATGTAATGGCCCCCTCTTTATTATTAATGTAATGACCCCCTCTTTATTATTAATGTAATGACCCCCTCTTTATTATTAATGTAATGGCCCCCTCTTTATTATTAATGTAATGACCCCCTCTTTATTATTAATATAATGACCCCTCTTTATTATTAATATAATGGCCCCCTCTTTATTATTAATGTAATGGCCCCCTCTTTATTATTAATGTAATGACCCCCTCTTTGTTATTAATGTAATGGCCCCCTCTTTATTATTAATGTAATGACCCCCTCTTTATTATTAATGTAATGACCCCCTCTTTATTATTAATGTAATGACCCCCTCTTTATTATTAATGTAATGGCCCCCTCTTTATTATTAATGTAATGACCCCCTCTTTATTATTAATATAATGACCCCTCTTTATTATTAATGTAATGACCCCCTCTTTATTATTAATATAATGACCCCTCTTTATTATTAATGTAATGACCCCCTCTTTATTATTAATGTAACGGCCCCCTCTTTATTATTAATATAATGACCCCCTCTTTGTTATTAATGTAATGGCCCCCTCTTTGTTATTAATGTAATGACCCCCTCTTTATTATTAATGTAATGACCCCCTCTTTATTATTAATATAATGACCCCTCTTTATTATTAATGTAATGACCCCCTCTTTATTATTAATATAATGGCCCCCTCTTTATTATTAATGTAATGACCCCCTCTTTATTATTAATATAATGGCCCCCTCTTTATTATTAATATAATGACCCCCTCTTTGTTATTAATGTAATGACCCCCTCTTTATTATTAATGTAATGACCCCCTCTTTATTATTAATATAATGGCCCCCTCTTTATTATTAATACAGACGTGGACAAAATTGTTGGTACCCTTTGGTCAATGAAAGAAAAAGTCACAATGGTCACAGAAATAACTTTAATCTGACAAAAGTAATAATAAATTAAAATTCTATAAATGTTAACCAATGAAAGTCAGACATTGTTTTTCAACCATGCTTCAACAGAATTATGTAAAAAAATAAACTCATGAAACAGGCATGGACAAAAATGATGGTACCCCTAGAAAACACAGAACATAATGTGACCAAAGGGACATGTTAATTCAAGGTGTGTCCACTAATTAGCATCACAGGTGTCTACAACCTTGTAATCAGCCATTGGGCCTATATATATGGCTCCAGGTAATCACTGTGTTGTTTGGTGATATGGTGTGTACCACACTCGACATGGACCAGAGGAAGCAAAGGAAAGAGCTGTCTCAAGAGATCAGAAAGAAAATTATAGACAAGCATGTTAAAGGTAAAGGCTATAAGACCATCTCCAAGCAACTAGATGTTCCTGTGAGTACAGTTGCACATATTATTCATAAGTTTAAGATCCATGGGACTGTAGCCAACCTCCCTGGACGTGGCCGCAGGAGGAAAATTGATGACAAATCTAAGAGACGGATAATCCGAATGGTAACAAAAGAGCCTAGAAAGACTTCTAAAGAGATTCAAGGTGAACTTCATGCTCAAGGAACATCAGTGTCAGATCGCACCATCCGTCGTTGTTTGAGCCAAAGTGGACTACATGGGAGACGACCAAGGAGGACACCATTGTTGAAAACGAATCATAAAAAAGCAAGACTGGAATATGCCAAACTACATGTTGACAAGCCACAAAGCTTCTGGGAGAATGTCCTGTGGACAGATGAGACAAAAATCGAAGTTTTTGCCAAGGCACATCAGCTGTATGTTCACAGACGAAAAAATGAAGCATATCAAGAAAAGAACACTGTCCCTACTGTGAAACATGGAGGAGGCTCTGTTATGTTCTGGGGCTGCTTTGCTGCGTCTGGCACAGGGTGTCTTGAATCTGTGCAGGGTACAATGAAATCTCAAGACTATCAAGGAATTCTAGAGAGAAATGTACTAGCCAGTGTCAGAAAGCTTGGTCTCAGTCGCAGGTCATGGGTCTTGCAACAGGACAATGACCCAAAACACACCGCTAAAAACACCCAAGAATGGCTAAGAGGAAAAAATTGGACTATTCTAAAGTGGCCTTCTATGAGCCCTGACCTCAATCCTATTGAGCATCTTTGGAAGGAGCTGAAACATGCAGTCTGGAAAAGGCACCCTTCAAACCGGACACAACTGGAGCAGTTTGCTCATGAGGAGTGGGCCAAAATACCTGCTGAGAGGTGCAGATGTCTCATTGACAGTTACAGGAAGCGTTTGATTGCAGTGATTGCCTCAAAAGGTTGCGCAACAAAATATTAAGTTAGGGGTACCATCATTTTTGTCCATGCCTGTTTCATGAGTTTATTTTTTTACATAATTCTGTTGAAGCATGGTTGAAAAACAATGTCTGACTTTCATTGGTTAACATTTATAGAATTTTAATTTATTATTACTTTTGTCAGATTAAAGTTATTTCTGTGACCATTGTGACTTTTTCTTTCATTGACCAAAGGGTACCAACAATTTTGTCCACGTCTGTATAATGGCCCCCTCTTTGTTATTAATGTAATGACCCCCTCTTTATTATTAATGTAATGACCCCCTCTTTATTATTAATATAATGACCCCTCTTTATTATTAATGTAATGACCCCCTCTTTATTATTAATATAATGGCCCCCTCTTTATTATTAATGTAATGACCCCCTCTTTATTATTAATGTAATGACCCCCTCTTTATTATTAATATAATGACCCCTCTTTATTATTAATGTAATGACCCCCTCTTTATTATTAATATAATGGCCCCCTCTTTATTATTAATATAATGACCCCCTCTTTGTTATTAATGTAATGACCCCCTCTTTATTATTAATGTAATGACCCCCTCTTTTTATTAATGTAATGACCCCCTCTTTATTATTAATATAATGACCCCCTCTTTGTTATTAATGTAATGACCCCCTCTTTATTATTAATGTAATGACCCCCTCTTTGTTATTAATGTAATGGCCCCCTCTTTATTATTAATATAATGGCCCCCTCTTTGTTATTAATGTAATGACCCCCTCTTTATTATTAATATAATGACCCCCTCTTTGTTATTAATGTAATGACCCCCTCTTTATTATTAATGTAATGACCCCCTCTTTGTTATTAATGTAATGACCCCCTCTTTATTATTAATATAATGGCCCCCTCTTTATTATTAATGTAATGACCCCCTCTTTATTATTAATGTAATGACCCCCTCTTTATTATTAATATAATGACCCCTCTTTATTATTAATGTAATGACCCCCTCTTTATTATTAATATAATGGCCCCCTCTTTATTATTAATATAATGACCCCCTCTTTGTTATTAATGTAATGACCCCCTCTTTATTATTAATGTAATGACCCCCTCTTTTTATTAATGTAATGACCCCCTCTTTATTATTAATATAATGACCCCCTCTTTGTTATTAATGTAATGACCCCCTCTTTATTATTAATGTAATGACCCCCTCTTTATTATTAATGTAATGGCCCCCTCTTTGTTATTAATGTAATGACCCCCTCTTTGTTATTAATGTAATGGCCCCCTCTTTATTATTAATGTAATGACCCCCTCTTTATTATTAATGTAATGACCCCCTCTTTATTATTAATGTAATGGCCCCCTCTTTATTATTAATGTAATGACCCCCTCTTTATTATTAATGTAATGGCCCCCTCTTTATTATTAATGTAATGACCCCCTCTTTTTATTAATATAATGGCCCCCTCTTTATTATTAATGTAATGGCCCCCTCTTTATTATTAATGTAATGACCCCCTCTTTATTATTAATGTAATGGCCCCCTCTTTATTATTAATGTAATGACCCCCTCTTTTTATTAATGTAATGGCCCCCTCTTTGTTATTAATGTAATGACCCCCTCTTTGTTATTAATGTAATGACCCCCTCTTCATTATTAATGTAATGACCCCCTCTTTATTATTAATGTAATGACCCCCTCTTTATTATTAATGTAATGGCCCCCTCTTTGTTATTAATATAATGACCCCCTCTTTATTATTAATGTAATGGCCCCCTCTTTGTTATTAATGTAATGACCCCCTCTTTTTATTAATGTAATGGCTCCCTCTTTATTATTAATATAATGACCCCCTCTTTATTATTAATATAATGGCCCCCTCTTTATTATTAATGTAATGACCCCCTCTTTATTATTAATGTAATGACCCCTCTTTGTTATTAATGTAATGGCCCCCTCTTTGTTATTAATGTAATGGCCCCCTCTTTGTTATTAATATAATGGCCCCCTCTTTATTATTAATGTAACGGCCCCCTCTTTGTTATTAATGTAATGACCCCCTCTTTATTATTAATGTAATGACCCCCTCTTTATTATTAATGTAATGGCCCCCTCTTTATTATTAATGTAATGACCCCCTCTTTATTATTAATGTAATGACCCCCTCTTTATTATTAATGTAACGGCCCCCTCTTTGTTATTAATGTAATGGCCCCCTCTTTATTATTAATGTAACGGCCCCCTCTTTATTATTAATGTAATGACCCCCTCTTTGTTATTAATGTAATGGCCCCCTCTTTGTTATTAATGTAATGACCCCCGCTTTATTATTAATGTAATGGCCCCTCTTTATTATTAATATAATGGCCCCCTCTTTATTATTAATGTAATGACCCCCTCTTTATTATTAATGTAATGGCCCCTCTTTATTATTAATGTAATGACCCCCTCTTTATTATTAATATAATGGCCCCTCTTTATTATTAATGTAATGGCCCCCTCTTTATTATTAATGTAATGGCCCCTCTTTATTATTAATGTAATGGCCCCCTCTTTGTTATTCATGTAATGACCCCTCTTTATTATTAATATAATGGCCCCTCTTTATTATTAATATAATGGCCCCTCTTTATTATTAATGTAATGGCCCCCTCTTTATTATTAATGTAATGGCCCCCTCTTTGTTATTCATGTAATGACCCCCTCTTTATTATTAATGTAATGGCCCCCTCTTTGCTAATATAATGGCCCCTCTTTGTTATTAAAGAGGGGGCCAGTACATTAATAATAAAGAGGGGGCCATTATAATATACAGGGGAATGAAAGCTATCTGTCTGGCTCTAGCACAGTATTGGGGGGCAGCAGGATGACAGTGTTGAGACACCAGGAAGGAGAGCATGATAGTAAAGTGAGGAACCTAAATTTTTTTCGGTGAAACTCTGCAGAGACGAGAAGCAGCTGAAAGAAGTTATCATGGCGGTCTTATCTCTGAATGAAGACGTCGAGGAGAGTCTACATCACAGGAGACGTCACTGGATGTAACAGGTATGGTGCGGTATTATACTGTAATAATAATGTCCATCCACATATCTGTTTCATGGTAGGGTTGGGGGAGAAGATTGAGACTTTGGCCCACCCTGCCGCATTCTGGCCCCAGACTTCAGGTCACACTGTGTGTGTTCTGAATTCTGGGGCCTCACACCCATCTACTACATTATCTGTACTCAGAGAATTATCACTGTGTTATCTGTGGTGTTACATAGGACTGCAGGTGACATCTACTACATTATCTGTACTCAGAGAATTATCACTGTGTTATCTGAGGTGTTACATAGGACTGCAGGTGACATCTACTACATTATCTGTACTCAGAGAGTTATCTCTGTGTTATCTGAGGTGTTACATAGGACTGCTAGTGATCTACTATAGTATCTGTTAAAAGTGGCGTGCCTGGGGTAGGCGCGCGGGGGGGGGGGGGGGCGCAATTTTTGGCTTGCCCCGGGTGCTGGCAACCCACGCTACGCCACTGTCTCTGCAGACCTTAGATCAGACCCCAAAATTAATGTGGCCCCTAAATCCTCTTCCCTTAGATCCCTGCTGACATAAGATCAGACCCCTAAATTAATGTAACCCCCTACCTCAGATCCCTGCAGACCTCAGATCAGACCCAAAAATTCAGGAGCACCCCTCCCTCAGATCCCTGCAGACCTCAGATCAGACCCAAAAATTCAGGAGCACCCCCTCCCTCAGATCCCTGCAGACCTCAGATCAGACACCTAAATGCATGTACCCCCCTCCCTCAGATCCCTGCAGACCTCACATCAGACCCAAAAATTCAGGAGCACCCCCTCCCTCAGATCCCTGCAGACCTCAGATCAGACCCCTACATTTAGGAGCACCCCCTCCCTCAGATCCCTGCAGACCTCAGATCAGACCACAAAATCCAGGAGCATCCCCTCCATCAGATCCCTGCAGACCTCAGATCAGACCCAAAAATTCAGGAGCACCCCCTCCCTCAGATCCCTGCAGACCTCAGATCAGACCCAAAAATTCAGGAGCACCCCTCCCTCAGATACCCGCAGACCTCAGATCAGACCCAAAAATCCAGGAGCACCCCCTCCCTCAGATCCCTGCAGACCTCAGATCAGACACCTAAATGCATGTACCCCCCTCCCTCAGATCCCTGCAGACCTCACATCAGACCCAAAAATTCAGGAGCACCCCCTCCCTCAGATCCCTGCAGACCTCAGATCAGACCCCTACATTTAGGAGCACCCCCTCCCTCAGATCCCTGCAGACCTAAGATCAGACCCTTAAACAGGGCCGGTGCAAGGATTTTTGCCAACACAAGCGAAGCTCCATTTTGGCACCCCTCGCAGCTCCCCTGGCCCTGGTACCGTCTGCAGCAGCTGGCTTCTCCTCTGTGTGGTCCTAGTATATTCTCTATGCTTCAGACAATCACTGGTTTGAGGACCGTAGTTTTCACCCTATAAGACGCACCTAGGTTTTAGAGGAAGATAATAATAAGAAAATATTTTCCATTACACCTCAGGTCAGACCAGCAATCAGACCCCCAATGTTAATCAGACCTCAGCTCACAGCCGCAATCAGACCCCTAATGTTAATCAGACCTCAGATCAGACCCCATGTCAGACATCAGCCCCCCATGTCAGACATCATGCCGCCATGTCAGCCATTAGCCCCCCATGTCAGCCATCAGCCCCCATCCATCAGCCCTCCATGTAAGCCATCATGCCCCCATGTCAGCCTTCAGCCCCCATGTCACATTTTTCTGCCCTCCCCCAGGGTGCGCCCTAAGGCGGCCGCTTGGTCTGCCTTATGGTAGCACCGGCCCTGCCCTTAAATTCAGGAGCACCCCCTCCCTCAGATCCCTGCAGACCTCAGATCAGACCACAAAATGTATTAGAAATCCACAGCTGCAAATGTGATTTTGTGATTGATTGCAGCCTTATTCCAATTCGGTTCAATGATTGAGGATTATATACTGAAAAGAAACAGAAAGAGTTGGATCAATCATCAACACCTTGTTGATGGTTTCCATTATTTCTTTGTACACTGCATAAAAAAGCTAAACTATTAGCAAAATCCCAGTGAAGATAAATGACACCTGTTCCAGATGATGATTACAGAGCCTGTGGTCATTAGGGTGCACTGTCACTTTAAATACCCAATCACCTGTTTGCCGCCATGTTTATCAGCTGTTATGTAAGGGACTTTTGCAACTATTTTTGACAAGCACTGTACTTGTGGAATTTTTAGACAATCAGGTTTTAGATTAAGGGACCTTTACTGTACCACAGAACAAAAGTGCTTATCATAACCCGGGCCCCCAGGAGCCCTGAACCTGCAGGATTTCTGCTCTGATTGAGGTTTCCTGCAGAACATCTCTTCCACATGACTGACTGTTGGCTCGGCGGCTGCAGCATTACTCACCCCGCTAGTCATGTAGCTGCTCAGTGTCCTCTATAATTTATCCCCCCGCTTCATTGTTCTAATCCTGGGGAATGATGAGGCCACAAAATGCCATCGGAGAGGCGCGGCCGCTAATCTCTGCTCACTGCGCCAATCCTCCGATCACCAGATCATACCATAATTATTACAGTATTATGTGATTGTTACATTGTCATTCTATTATTTTATTGTTACACTGTTATTCTATTATTATTATAGTTACATTGTTATTCCACACAGTGGAGTCCTATTATTCCGACCAGCAGCTAATCTCCAGAGTTACCGCTGTGTGCAGCACAGACAGCAGCTAGACGGGCCCGGAGTGACTCCATAAGGTCCTGGGAGGTTGTCACAGGTATCTGGAGCCATGCTGACTGCAGAGCATCTCACAGCTGCTGGAAGGGGAACACAGGGGATCCATAGAGCAAACACAACCATCAAGGTGGTCCCACAGCTGCTGTAGGGTGCATGGGGGGGATCCATACAGCGAACATGACCTTCGAGGTGGTCCCACAGCTGCTAGAGGGTGCAATGGGGGGATCCATACAGCGAACACGACCATCGAGGTGGTCCCACAGCTGCTGGAGGGTGCAATGGGGGGATCCATACAGAAAACACGACCTTCGAGGTGGTCCCACAGCTGCTGGAGGGTGCATGGGGGGGGGGGTCCATACAGCGAACACGACCTTCGAGGTGGTCCCACAGCTGCTGGAGGGTGCATGGGGGGGGTCCATACAGCGAACACGACCTTCGAGGTGGTCCCACAGCTGCTGGAGGGTGCATGGGGGGGGGGGTCCATACATCGAACACAACCATAGAGGTGGTCCCACAGCTGCTGGAGGGTGCATGGGGGGGGGTCCATACATCGAACACAACCATAGAGGTGGTCCCACAGCTGCTGGAGGGTGCATGGGGGGGGGGTCCATACATCGAACACAACCATAAAGGTGGTCCCACAGCTGCTGGAGGGTGCATGGGGGTGAGCCATACAGCGAACATGACCATCGAGGTGGTCCCACAGCTGCTGGAGGGTGCATGGGGGGGATCCATACAGAAAACATGACCATCGAGGTGGTCCCACAGATGCTGGAGGGTGCATGGGGGGGGGGTCCATACATCGAACACAACCATAGAGGTGGTCCCACAGCTGCTGGAGGGTGCATGGGGGGGAGCCATACAGCGAACACAATCATCGAGGTGGTCCCACAGCTGCTGGAGGGTGCATGGGGGGATCCATACAGAAAACACGACCTTCGAGGTGGTCCCACAGCTGCTGGAGGGTGCATGGGGGTGAGCCATACAGCGAACATGACCATCGAGGTGGTCCCACAGCTGCTGGAGGGTGCATGGGGGGATCCATACAGAAAACACGACCTTCGAGGTGGTCCCACAGCTGCTGGAGGGTGCATGGGGGGATCCATACAGAAAACATGACCTTCGAGGTGGTCCCACAGCTGCTGGAGGGTGCATGGGGGGGGGGGTCCATACATCAAACACAACCATCGAGGTGGTCCCACAGCTGCTGGAGGGTGCATGGGGGGGAGCCATATAGCGAACACGACCATCGAGGTGGTCCCACAGCTGCTGGAGGGTGCATGGGGGGGATCCATACAACGAACACAACCTTCAAGGTGGTCCCAAAGCTGCTGGAGGGTGCATGGGGGGCGGAGCCATACAGCGAACACGACCTTCGAGATGGTCCCACAGCTGCTGGAGGGTGCATGGGGGGATATCCATACAGAAAACACGACCTTCGAGTTGGTCCCACAGCTGCTGGAGGGCGCATGGGGGGGGGGGGGGGGGTCCATACAGCGAACACGACCATTGAGGGATGTCAGCATATGCCAGAGACTTTTGTAAGTCTTTAGCTGACACTCTAGGATTCTTCTTCCCCTCATTCAGCAGTCTGCTCTGTGCTCGTGCAGTCATCTGTACAGGACGGCCACTCCTATGGAGAGTAGCAGCAGTGCTGGACTTTCTCCATTTATAGACAGTTTGTCTTACCGTGGACTGATGAACAGCAAGGCTTTTGGAGATACTTTTATAACACTTTCCAGCTTTATGCAAGTCAACAATTCTTAATCGTAGGTCTTCTGAGAGCTCTTTTGTGACTTAGATGAAGATCAGATCACATTTTATGACCAATTTGTGCAGAAATCCAGATCATTCCAAAGGGGTCACATACTTTTTCTTGCAACTGTATATACCCACCAGGCCAGCTCAGCACACGGACTTCCTTCATGAGCTGCACGCTGCTGACCTCAAAAGTAGGAAGTGGTCAGAATACTGGAGCTCTACTGTGCATTATTATTATATTATTGTTACATTGTTACTTTTAGTAATCTATTATTTACATAATTTTGTTACTATTATTATTAATTTTGTTGAGAGAAAGGGGCGTGGCTAGGATGAGCCGTAAAACAGGCCACGTTTATTACTGACCTGCTTCATTTTTTGGGGCATTTATTGGCGTACAGTTTTGGCGGCCGCAGTGTGCTGTAAGCATGTATAACAAGTTGCATCAATCTCAGGACATATCCGTTATTTACACTACATTTTCAGTTTATCGCAATGGAGTCGATTGTCAATCATGGTAAAGTTGGGGTCACAGCAGTACCTCAGTTGGTCCTTATAGGGTGCAAGGTTCTAAGCAACGTCAAGAGGGGCACTGGTTTTAGGAAAATGAAGCTTAAAGGGGTATTCCCATCTTACACATTTATGGCATATAGTGCCTAATAGATGCGAGTCCCATCTTGGGGACCGATGTGGAGAATGGGGGTCCCCCAACTCTCCCTGAGAGGCAGCGGCCACCTCCGCACCCAGGCGGAAAGTGACGAGAGTGGAGGGGCACATGTCCGCAGTTCCCTCCATTCACTCCTATGGGAGCCCCTCATAGCTGCGGACTCACATCTAACGTTCATGGCCTGTTGTGGGGACGTCTCATGAAGTGCCTTATCGTATACTGGAAAGTTCTCGCTAATTTCAAGATCTCTGCTTGCCTTCAGTGAATAACGACACACCGGAGTTCACCGTGTCCGACATAGCCGGGTAAAATACCGCAAACTGACGGATCTCCATTGACTGCAATCGGATCTGAAGGAGATACAGCCGTTTTCCGGAGATGCGATCCGCCAGTTGGTGGCGTTATCCGGCTATGCCGAATACAGTGAACGCCAGCTGTTACTCCCAGGTGTGAACGGAGCCTTAGCGCACCTGAAACGCTGCAGACTGAAAATCTGTTCCATTCATTTGAATGAGGCTGAAAGCGCATGGATTTCTGCGAGCAACAATCGGGGGAAATTCTGCAACAAAATCTGCCGCGTGTGAAGAGGCCCTTACAGTAAACCTGTAAGAGGATAGCCCTGCTCTCAGCTGGGTGTTTGTTACAATTGTATCCAATCAGTTGTAGAGGTTTAGTACAAGATGGAGGCATTCCTGACCCTATGGAAGCTATCCACCCCCGTCTGCAGCATTTTCTGGCAGTCGCTCTCTGACGGGAGAGGCGGATTCCGAGGGGTCGGTCATTGATCGTCCTGTGTGACCCCCGTATCCACCCCTCATATCTGTGCTGATATTTCTTTCATCCTCTTCTATTTCTGATGAGACTGAACCTTGTTAGGCTTCTTGCACCCGACCATATGGCTTATTTACTATTTTGTGGTATGCAAAAAACGGATCAGCAAAAAATACGGATGACGTCCGTGTGCATTCAGTTTTTTTTGCGGAACGGAACAGCTGGCCCCTGATAGAACAGTCCTATCCTTGTTTGGTATGCGGACAATAATAGGACATGTTCTATCTTTGAACAGAACGGAAATACGGAAACGGAAGGCATACGGAGTACCTTCCGTTTTTTTGAGGATCCATTGAAATGAATGGTTCCGTGTATGGTCTGTATACCGAATGCAAAAAACGGAACGTAAATGGAAAAAAAACGTTTATGTGCAAGAGACCTTATACTGAGGATTGCAGGAAGGTGGCGGTGAAAGCCGCATGTCAGGTGTGAACAGGGTCGGATCAGCAACATCCGGCTCTCCAGCAGTTGTTAAACTACAATTCCCAGCATGCTCCATTCACTTCTTTGGGAGTTTTAGACAACAGCTGAGTGAGTGTGCATGCTGGGAATTGTAGTTCCACTAGAGCTGCAGTGCCGCAGGTAGCTGATCCCTGTTATAGTGCGATAAATGGGGCGCCATATGCTGACACTGCACAGACAGAGTGATGTCACCTCAGTCACTGAATGTCCTCCCGGCGCCGCTGATCACTGGAGAAGGGTAAAGATCAGCGGTCACCATGAGGGCAACACAACGGCTGCAGCGACAGATTTACGGAACACACGGATATTTGTCACTAAAGACACAGCATGGATGTACTCGCAGTGAAAGGCCCCTACTGATTATAATACCGCCCCCTGTGGACAAGAGCTGCCCCTGCTGGACTGGCAGAAAACATATCCTGACAGTCTCACAGCTGAGGGTTTGTTACAATTGTATCCAGCCTAGGCGATCCACTGACACATTGTAACAAACTTTCAGGACAGGAGGGATTTCTGCTGCTGATGTGTTTACCTGACAGAGGATTGCCCAGACTGGATACATTGTATCAAACCCTGAGTAATGAGAATTATTAGGTCTCATTGTAAGCAAGAATGTCTCCAGTCACTGACATCAAACAGAGATCTTATCAAGTGATTTGCTCCACTTTTTGGGCATAAATAACAGCGTGTGTCATATTTGTGCAATGATTTGCTTCCCTTCTTGCCCCTCACCAAGTGGTGAGGAGAACAGGCGGGGCTTAGCATGAGTGGGTGTGGCCAGAAAGTTTCAACAAATGGTGAAAAAACTTGTGCTAATCTATGCCTGTTCCTAGTGATGTACAGAGCCCACATCTACCCCTCCCTGCACAATGACCCAGCGCAGGTCACAGCGCATGCCCACAACATTCTCCTAGAAAAGGCAAAAGGTGATATATACAGCTCACCTTCTCCTTCCCCTCCCTGCACAATGACCCAGCGCAGGTCACAGAGCATGCCCACAACATTCTCCTAGAAAAGGCAAAAGGTGATATATACAGCTCACCTTCTCCTTCCCCTCCCTGCACAATGACCCAGCGCAGGTCACAGAGCATGCCCATGGTGATATATGGGGCAGCGCAGGTCACAGAGCATGCACCAACATTCTCCTAGAAAAGACAATAGGTGATATATACAGCTCACCTTCTCCTTCCCCTCCCTGCACAATGACCCAGCGCAGGTCACAGAGCATGCCCATGGTGATATATGGGGCAGCGCAGGTCACAGAGCATGCACCAACATTCTCCTAGAAAAGACAATAGGTGATATACAGCTCACCTTCTCCTTCCCCTCCCTGCACAATGACCCAGCGCAGGTCACAGAGCATGCCCACAACATTCTCCTAGAAATAACAAAAGGTGATATATACAGCTCACCTTCTCCTTCCCCTCCCTGCACAATTGCCTCTGCAGAGGTCACAGATTATGCCCAAATTGTTCTCCTATAGAAGTCACTGAGTGATGGAGACGTGCCACTTCTTCTCCCTCCCTGCACAATGACTTCTACACATGTCGCAGATTATGCCCACTACACTCTCCCATGGAAGTACATGGATCACCTTCAGTCTACAGGTTCCTATGGTCCATGTGGCTGCTGAAAAGAAAATCTCTAAATGCTGTTGTCAGCCGACAAGATGGCCGCCCATCTCTCTACAATCAGAAAATGAACATATATAAAGATCAGTATCTGCTGTACCTGGTCATTGTACAGTGGAGATGATTGACTGCGCCGGCCCTTTAACATAAGCTCGTCCTCCATTCAGAGATATTCTTGCCCCCCCCCCCCCCCCCCCCCCCCCCCCCAGTAATGAGAAGATCTCCAGACGCTGCGGATCAATAAGATCAGAGTCTTTAATGCCGCTGCCCGGAAGCGCGGGGCGCAGCGGAGCCTCCTGGTTCTGCTGAGCATTCATTTAGTGACTATTTCATTGCCAGAGACCTGACGTGTGCAGTACATGTGTCATATATCGGGGTGACTGATGTCTCATACGTGTGTCATATATTGGGGTGACCGGCGTGTCTCATACGTGTGTCATATATTGGGGTGACCGATGTGTCTCATACGTGTGTCATATATTGGGGTGACCGTTGTGTCTCATATGTGTGTCATATCATAGGGTGACCGTTGTGTCTCATACGTGTGTCATATATCGGGGTGACTGATGTCTCATACGTGTGTCATATATCGGGGTGACCGATGTGTCTCATACGTGTGTCATATATTGGGGTGACCGTTGTGTCTCATATGTGTGTCATATCATAGGGTGACCGTTGTGTCTCATACGTGTGTCATATATTGGGGTGACTGATGTCTCATACGTGTGTCATATATTGGGGTGACTGATGTGTCTCATACGTGTGTCATATATTGGGGTGACCGATGTGTCTCATATGTGTGTCATATATTGGGGTGACCGATGTGTCTCATATGTGTGTCATATCATAGGGTGACCGTTGTGTCTCATACGTGTGTCATATATCGGGGTGACCGTTGTGTCTCATACGTGTGTCATATATTGGGGTGACTGATGTCTCATACGTGTGTCATATATTGGGGTGACTGATGTGTCTCATACGTGTGTCATATATTGGGGTGACTGATGTCTCATACGTGTGTCATATATTGGGGTGACTGATGTGTCTCATACGTGTGTCATATATTGGGGTGACTGATGTGTCTCATACGTGTGTCATATATCGGGGTGACCGATGTGTCTCATACGTGTGTCATATATCGGGGTGACCGTTGTGTCTCATACGTGTGTCATATATTGGGGTGACCGTTGTGTCTCATACGTGTGTCATATATCGGGGTGACCGTTGTGTCTCATACGTGTGTCATATATCGGGGTGACCGTTGTGTCTCATACGTGTGTCATATATCGGGGTGACCGTTGTGTCTCATACATGTGTCATATATTGGGGTGACCGTTGTGTCTCATATGTGTGTCATATATTGGGGTGACTGATGTGTCTCATACGTGTGTCATATATTGGGGTGACCGTTGTGTCTCATACGTGTGTCATATATCGGGGTGACCGGCGTGTCTCATACATGTGTCATATATTGGGGTGACCATTGTGTCTCATATGTGTGTCATATATTGGGGTGACTGATGTGTCTCATACGTGTGTCATATATTGGGGTGACCGTTGTGTCTCATACGTGTGTCATATATTGGGGTGACCGTTGTGTCTCATACGTGTGTCATATATTGGGGTGACCGTTGTGTCTCATATGTGTGTCATATATTGGGGTGACTGATGTGTCTCATACGTGTGTCATATATTGGGGTGACCGTTGTGTCTCATATGTGTGTCATATATTGGGGTGACTGATGTGTCTCATACGTGTGTCATATATCGGGGTGACCGGCGTGTCTCATACGTGTGTCATATATCGGGGTGCCCGGCGTGTCTCATACGTGTGTCATATATCGGGGTGCCCGGCGTGTCTCATACGTGTGTCATATATTGGGGTGACCGGTGTGTCTCATACGTGTGTCATATATCGGGGTGCCCGGCGTGTCTCATACGTGTGTCATATATTGGGGTGACCGGTGTGTCTCATACGTGTGTCATATATCGGGGTGCCCGGCGTGTCTCATACGTGTGATATATTGGGGTGACCGGTGTGTCATATAATAATGAGGTGACCAGTCACACACGTGTCTGATCAGTGTCCCCTCCCGGGGCCCCACCTGCAGGACGTCACTGTGGGGCCCCATCACCAATTATCTTGCGGCTTTGTGCCGTTGTTGACGAGCATCGTCTTTCATGGGGAACTACAAACCCCAGCATGCTGTGACGCCTGCAGACCTTCAGGATCTGATGGGAGTTGTAATGTTACTCACGGCACAGTGCACACTGATGGGCGGTTTTACATACATTGGCGCAGTTTTCACTGGGTTTTGTGGGTACAGTGTTTGGCGCTGTCTGACAGGGGGCGTCTCCGCCTGACGTTTTACAGCCTCTTCACTGCGGCGTCCACTTGACTTTCTGACCGTCTCTAAGTGATCTCCAAGTGATGTAATTAAGTCTGCTCCTTCTGTGTCAGGGCGGCTGCGGATTGCCAGAGCTGCGTCCTCTCCCTGATCAATCACGGGGGCCCCGGGGCCCCTGTCCCTCCAGGCCACGCTCCGATCCCTATGATGGCAGGGGGCGACAGGCGGCGCTGGGATTGAGCCTCCTTCACGTGTCAGTCACCGGCCTCGGAGGGTTGAAGACTCAGCAGATTTATCCCTCAATTATTAATGATCCCAAAGACAAGACGGAAAACTGAAGACGACTCCAGACGGAGCGAGGAGAGCGCAGCGTGCAGCCGACAGCAGCCATGGCGGAGTACTACCAGCTGCAGGACGGGCAGCAGCTCAACGGGCTCTGCCAGTATGCCCAGAAGATCACTGCCTGCTTCGGAGTGAATGGTAAGAGGCTCAATGTCAGGGGTGGGGTCCGGGAAGACCAACTGCTGCTGATACAGATGTAGCAGAGCCGACAATGTCACAGAGAATTGTTTGTAGATATCACCTGCAGTCCTATGTAAGACCACAGATAACACAGTGATAACTCTCTGAGTACAGATAATGAAGTAGATGTCACCTGCAGTCCTATGTAACACCACAGATAACACAGTGATAGCTCTCTGATTACAGATAATGTAGTAGATGTCACCTGCAGTCCTATGTAAAACCATAGATAACACAGTAATAACTCTCTGAGTACAGATAATATAGTAGATGTCACCTGCAGTCCTATGTAACACCACAGATAACACAGTGATAACTCTCTGAGTACAGATAATGTAGTGGATGTCACCTGCAGTCCTATGTAACACCACAGATAACACAGTAATAACTCTCTGAGTACAGATAATGTAGTAGATGTCACCTGCAGTCCTATGTAACACCACAGATAACACAGTGATAGATCTCTGAGTACAGATAATGTAGTAGATGTCACCTGCAGTCCTATGTAACACCACATATCACACAGTGATAACGCTCTGAGTACAGATAATGTAGTAGATGTCACCTGCAGTCCTATGTAATACCACAGATAACACAGTGATATTTCTCTGAGTACAGATAATGTAGTAGAGGTCACGTGCAGTCCTATGTAACAGCACATATAACACAGTGATAGCTCTCTGAGTACAGATAATGTAGTAGATGTCACTTGCAGTCCTATGTAACACCACAGATAACACAGTGCTAACTCTCTGAGTACAGATATTGTAGTAGATGTCTCCTGCAGTCCTATGTAACACCACAGATAACACAGTGATAACTGAGCACAGATAATGTAGTAGATGCCAACTGCAGTCCTATGTAAATCGACAGATAACACTGTGATAACTGTCTGAGTACAGATAATGTAATAGATGTCACCTGCAGTCCTATGTAACAGCACAGATAACACAGTGATAACCCTCTGAGTACAGATATTGTAGTAGATGTCACTTGCAGTCCTATGTAACAGCACATATAACACAACGATAGCTCTCTGAGTACATATAATGTTGTAGATGTTGCTTTCAGTCCTATGTAACACCTCAGATAACACAGTGCTAACTCTCTGAGTACAGATATTGTAGTAGATGTCACCTGCAGTCCTATGTAACACCACATATCACACAGTGATAAATTTCTGAGTACAGATATTGTAGTAGATGTCACCTGCAGTCCTATGTAATACCACAGATAACACAGTGATATTTCTCTGAGTACAGATAATGTAGTAGATGTCACCTGCAGTCCTATGCAACACCACAGATAACACAGTGATACCTCTCTGAGTACAGATAATGTAGTAGATGTCACCTGCAGTCCTATGTAACACCTCAGATAACACAGTGCTAACTCTCTGAGTACAGATATTGTAGTAGATGTCACCTGCAGTCCTATGTAACACCACATATCACACAGTGATAACTTTCTCAGTACAGATATTGTAGTAGATGTCACTTGCAGTCCTATGTAACACCACATATCACACAGTGATAACTCTCTGAGTACAGATATTGTAGTAGATGTCACCTGCAGTCCTATGTAATACCACAGATAACACAGTGATATTTCTCTGAGTACAGATAATGTAGTAGATGTCACATGCAGTCCTATGTAACAGCACATATAACACAGTGATAACTCTCTGAGTGCAGATAATCTAGTAGAGGTCACGTGCAGTCCTATGTAACACCTCAGATAACACAGTGCTAACTCTCTGAGTACAGATATTGTAGTAGATGTCACCTGCAGTCCTATGTAACACCACATATCACACAGTGATAAATTTCTGAGTACAGATATTGTAGTAGATGTCACTTGCAGTCCTATGTAACACCACAGATAACCCATTGATACCTCTCTGAGTACAGATAATGTAGTAGATGTCACCTGCAGTCCTATGCAACACCACAGATAACACAGTGATACCTCTCTGAGTACAGATAATGTAGTAGATGTCACCTGCAGTCCTATGTAACACCTCAGATAACACAGTGCTAACTCTATGAGTACAGATATTGTCGTAGATGTCACCTGCAGTCCTATGTAACACCACATATCACACAGTGATAACTTTCTGAGTACAGATATTGTAGTAGATGTCACTTGCAGTCCTATGTAACACCACAGATAACCCATTGATAACTCTCTGAGTACAGATAATGCAGTAGATGTAACCTGCAGTCCTATGTAACACCACATATCACACAGTGTTAACTTTCTGAGTACAGATATTGTAGTAGATGTCACCTGCAGTCCTATGTAACACCACAGATAACACAGTGATAACTCTCTGAGTACAGATAATGTAGTAGATGTCACCTGCAGTCCTATGTAACACCACATATCACACAGTGTTAACTTTCTGAGTACAGATATTGTAGTAGATGTCACCTGCAGTCCTATGTAACACCACATATCACACAGTGATAACTTTCTGAGTACAGATATTGTAGTAGATGTCACTTGCAGTCCCATGTAATACCAGTGACACACTCAGCTCTGCTTCATCTGTACACCATTTAGTGGCTTTTCTGTATTTTCCGTTTTATAGCGTTATCATTATAAATCGGATGTATTTTCCGGTCTCTGCCTCCTCACATTTCTGGGATATTCCTCCCGCCTTCCCCCGACCTCCTAGCGTTACATACAAGTCGTAGATCGCCGGCCGCCTCGCTGGCTCCCACGGCTCCGGTTTCCGGGGGTTCTCTAGAATCCGCGCTCACTGCGTTTTATGATGCGGCGTCTCTGGTGAGCGGAGGCTCAGAGTATTAAGACGTATTAAAAGATTAAGAAAAATCCCCATAAATCCGGATTCGCCGTTTATTGACATATTTTTTTATGTTTATCTGTCTCTGGGAAAGTTGGGTGACAACCAATATGGCGGCTATCACGTTCAGAGCTATCTAGAGCTGTGTCATTACAGTAGCCGTTCTGGATCCTGGGAAAGCTGGGTGAGCACTTGCCCTTTAAATATGCGTTGATGTCTTGTTCCAGTTCTGTCATCCTCCTGCATTGCGGAGCTGATTGGAATACGGCCCCACCCTGCTGCCACCACCGCAATCTGCCCTCGTGGTCACCCGTACGTCTGGCCGCCAAATGTAGAAAAATCAATCAGTTCCAGCGGAGGCGAAGCAGAGGGGTGACACCCCCACATCCTAGCACATGCATCCGGTGAAACGCGCGCTGTAGCGCTGGGAGTTGTGGTTCTACACTGATTGTCGGACTACAAGTCTCAGCAGATATCTGGATGTTGTCATTTTTCATTCAGTTTTTAATCCTGAGTTTATCTGCACGTGATTGTGCGCAATTGTTTTATGTGTTTTTTTTTTTGCATTAATCCCAGTTCTCCCAGTCCTCCCATCATGAACTGGTCAAATTCGTTACTTGGTGTTTCCTGAATCTGTGCTCGGCTGTTTCCATAACTGCCATTGAGTTCAGATGGATTAACGCGCACTCCCTGTACCGCCATAACTGCTTGCTGTCAGTAAGGGCCCATTCACACGTCCGCAAAATGGCTCCGCATTCGTTTTCAATGCAGCCGCAAAAGATGCTTTCAGCTCACTGTGTGCTGTCCGCAGCCGCACTTCCGTTCCGCGAAAAAATAGAACATGTCCTGTTCCTGTCCACAGACACAGACAAGAAATGGCATTGCCGGCCATGTGCGGTCCGCAAAATGCAGAACGCACATGACCGGTGTCCGTGTTTTGTGGATCCACAATTTGCAGATGTTTGAATGGACCCTAAATGGGAACATTCCTGGTTACATCCAGAGACTGAAATCCTATAAGAACCTAGCAGGTCATTTATGAAGAAAAATACACCATTTTTTGGCGTATTTTAGGCACAGATTTTTTCGCAAAGGGGTTTTCCCCATTCACGCCACTTTTCTGAGGTGGCGGGAAAAGTTGGCGTGTGGCCGGGGAAGAAGGCGGGACGGCCGGCACATCTCATTTACCGTTATCTTTATGGCAGCAAGGGAGCCGGCAGAGTTTAAACCATGTCACACAACCAGCGGAAACAAGCGCCAAAGTTATGCAGAGCCTTTTCCTCCACCAGCGCAGGAGGACACGCCGGTCTTATTAAATGACCCCTCTAATATTTCTCCCTGCTGAGGGTTCGTTACAATGTAGCCAGTCTCCACAATCCTCTGTGAAGTAAACATCCTGGATACATTGTAACCGTCAGTCACCAGTGATTGTCCAGACTGGATACATTGTAACCGTCAGTCACCAGTGATTGTCTAGACTGGATACATTGTAACAGTCAGTCACCAGTGATTGTCCAGACTGGATACATTGTAACCGTCAGTCACCAGTGATTGTCTAGACTGGATACATTGTAACCGTCAGTCACCAGTGATTGTCCAGACTGGATACATTGTAACCGTCAGTCACCAGTGATTGTCCAGACTGGATACATTGTAACCGTCAGTCATCAGTAATTGTCCAGACTGGATACATTGTAACAGTCAGTCACCAGTGATTGTCTAGACTGGATACATTGTAACCGTCAGTCACCAGTGATTGTCTAGACTTGATACATTGTAACCGTCAGTCACCAGTGATTGTCTAGACTGGATATGTTGTAACCATCAGTCACCAGTGATTGTCTAGACTGGATACATTGTAACCGTCAGTCACCAGTGATTGTCTAGACTGGATACATTGTAACCGTCAGTCACCAGTGATTGTCTAGACTGGATACATTGTAACCGTCAGTCACCAGTGATTGTCTAGACTGGATACATTGTAACCGTCAGTCACCAGTAATTGTCTAGACTGGATACATTGTAACCGTCAGTCACCAGTGATTGTCTAGACTGGATACATTGTAATCGTCAGTCACCAGTGATTGTCTAGACTGGATACATTGTAACCGTCAGTCACCAGTAATTGTCTAGACTGGATACATTGTAATCGTCAGTCACCAGTGATTGTCTAGACTGGATACATTGTAACCGTTAGTCACCAGTGATTGTCTAGACTGGATACATTGTAACCGTCAGTCACCAGTGATTGTCCAGACTGGATACATTGTAACCGTCAGTCACCAGTGATTGTCTAGACTGGATACATTGTAACCGTCAGTCACCAGTGATTGTCTAGACTGGATACATTGTAACCGTCAGTCACCAGTAATTGTCTAGACTGGATACATTGTAACCGTCAGTCACCAGTGATTGTCTAGACTGGATACATTGTAATCGTCAGTCACCAGTGATTGTCTAGACTGGATACATTGTAACCGTCAGTCACCAGTAATTGTCTAGACTGGATACATTGTAATCGTCAGTCACCAGTGATTGTCTAGACTGGATACATTGTAACCGTTAGTCACCAGTGATTGTCTAGACTGGATACATTGTAACCGTCAGTCACCAGTGATTGTCCAGACTGGATACATTGTAACCGTCAGTCACCAGTGATTGTCCAGACTGGAAACATTGTAACCGTCAGTCACCAGTGATTGTCCAGACTGGATACATTGTAACCGTCAGTCATCAGTGATTGTCCAGACTGGAAACATTGTAACCGTCAGTCACCAGTGATTGTCTAGACTGGATACTTGGTAACAAAAAGTCAGCTAACTACCAGAACTGTCAGATCTCGGTTTGTAGCTTCTTTGGTTTCCATTCACTGGCAGCAAGCAGAAATGTGGAGAATGGGAAAGAATTGTTTTGCAAATGTGGCTTACCGAAAAACTTTTCCATAGCAGAAAAACAGCATTTAGAAGAAAAAGGCCACTAAAAAGTGGGTGTGGCATGTGTGAGCGATTGGGGGCGTGGCCTCATCAACCCTACAGACTTACCGTTATCTGTACCAAAAAAACGTAAAAATGACACCTGAAATCTACGTTCTTTTGAGCCTCTCACTGCAGCGCGGCCTGCGGCACTACACACAGCAGAGGCGAGACCGCCGAATTATATTCTGCCGTATAACGTCTGCCGCTGCTATGTATTACAGGGGTTGTCCTCTGGATAGGTCAGCAGTGTCTGATCAGTGGGGGGTCCGACACCCCGGCTCCCCGCCGATCAGCGGTTTGAGAAGGCACCGCCGCAGACTTTTCTCAGCTTCTCCAGCGGTCACATGGAAGTGAATGGGACTGAGCGCGATACCAAGCACGGCCACTATGCAATGTACGGCGCTGTGCTTGCAGTGCACGGAGAAGGCTGCGGGGCTCACAGGAGATCCGGCCCTTCTTAAACAGCTGATCGGTGGGGGTCCCGGGTGTCGGACCACCAACCATCAGATACCAATGGTCTATTCTGAGGATTGGTCATCAGTATAAAAATCTTGGAAAACCCTTCTAGCCGTAGGATAAGCAGACGCCAGCCCTGGTCAGAAGCCCCTCCTCACACGTATGCAGGTGGAGCAGTCTTTAGTGCAGTCTGCGCTCCGTTCTTGCGCTGTAGGCTCGTTCACCGCAGTCTGCTCCACCTGTACATTCGCACCCGGCAGGGATTAGTCACCAGTGGCTCCTTAATGACGTTTTCTAATTACTGTTTGCTCGCCGCGGTCCAGGGCAGCGCCAGGCGGATTATCGGCGCAGATGTCTCCGTTCCACGTATAAATCCTCGACTTCAGGGATATCATTTTTTTAAGACGTTTGAGAGTAATCCTCTTACTTCGTTTTACTTACACCCGGATTCTTGGCGATCTTTAATCTCAAGCCCCTTGGACAGGACAGAGACGTGGGAGCGGCTCCATTGTAACGCCGCAATGCTGTGGTCAGCGGGGTCATGTGACCGGCCTGTAATCTCCTGCTGGTAATCCCTATCTCATCTTAATCTCCTTCACCAAGGAGGCAGGTCTGACAGAGCCGGCGGTGGGCACAGAGGAGGCGGTAGGTCTATCTTCTGCTCCTGGCGGTGGATCCGGAAGAATGGCGCCGTCCGCACACGCTGCTCTCCGCATAGACTGACCCATGTGAGGTGCCAGGGCGGGCACGGGCCTGCGGGCTTCTCCTCTCCTATACATGATGCCATCTTTTCCCCGGAGTCTGAACGCCCTCGGGAGACTCTGTTCTTCTGGGCACAGCAAGGATGTGGCGCCCGCCAGGAACAAACCCACAAACGCGGTCAAGCGAATGTCCATCATCGAAGACGGCGAGATTGCGGAGGTTTTATATCTCATCCCCAAGCAGACCATGCTCCAGCACATGCCCTTTATCAACCCCGAGGACTACTACCTGTGCGAGGAGCTGAGCAGCCTGCCCCCGGGACTGGGTGAGTGCGCCCCCCGTTATCAGTCGCCGCCATCATGCCACTTTTACCAGGCAGTGGGGGTCATTTATAATGGGTGCTTAGAAATGTAAAAAGCTGGGTGAGAGCTGAGCGGGAAGCGCTGCCGTGTGGGTGGCCCGGAAGGCAGTGTTTGATATCTGTTTCTAGGAAAGCTGGGTGACATTGTGAGGACTTGTATCGATTTGGATTGTTACTGTTGGGGAAGGGGCTAGTAAATTTGGCGCACGTTTCTTACAATCAGCTGCGGCGACATTGTCATTGGTGATTATCTGCGCAGATGGAGCCAAATAATAGCGGAACATTTGGTTTAATGCAAGTTGCAGCAAGAAAACGCTGCATGAAGCGCAGGCCGGGTGACTGCGGGAGGTATACAGGCTATTACTGATGCCGTCCTAAGAACCCTTCATGCTCCTCGTGTGGGGGGAGGGGGCGCCGTCACTTAGACACTGCTCTCTGTATATATGTCACCGGCCCGAGAACCCTGCAGCTGCCGCATATACATTCGGATAACACCCCGGCTGCGCAGTCTCTGGCTCCTCCTTCTGTTCATCCATGCTTTCCTGGTTTATGAATAGAATGCAATAACTGCAGTGAAGACTGACATATTGGGAAAATTGCAGCTCACTCCTTCTACTGATCCAGTCAGGATCTGGAGAAAGCTGGGTGACAGCCGGACGGGAAAAATCCGCCACCTCCCATGATGCCCTGGGTCTCCCCTATAGAGGGATACAGTGTGCACCTGGCTGCAGGAATCCCCAGGACCATCCATGGAAAGTGCTGGCGGTCAGCGCTGAGTGACGTCCGGCGGGGCTATGTTTAGCTCACTGAGGAATTAGCGGAGGTTGCACAGATCAGGGTGAGATAATTGGCTGCGACAAGTGACCCGGAAGAGAGGGGGAATGAGGAAGCGTTCCTTCACAGCGGTCGGCTGCTCCTTCACAGCGGTTGGCTGCTCCTTCACAGCGGTTGGCTGCTCCTCCACAGAGGTCGGCTGCTCCTTCACAGCGGTCGGCTGCTCCTTCACAGCGGTCGGCTGCTCCTCCACAGCGGTCGGCTGCTCCTTCACAGCGGTCGGCTGCTCCTTCACAGCGGTCGGCTGCTCCTTCACAGCGGTCGGCTGCTCCTTCACAGCGGTCGGCTGCTCCTTCACAGCGGTCGGCTGCTCCTTCACAGCGGTTGGCTGCTCCTCCACAGAGGTCGGCTGCTCCTTCACAGAGGTCGGCTGCTCCTTCACAGAGGTCGGCTGCTCCTTCACAGCGGTCGGCTGCTCCTTCACAGCGGTCGGCTGCTCCTCCACAGCGGTCGGCTGCTCCTTCACCGCGGTCGGCTGCTCCTTCACAGCGGTCGGCTGCTCCTTCACAGCGGTCGGCTGCTCCTTCACAGCGGTCGGCTGCTCCTTCACAGCGCTCGGCTGCTCCTTCACAGCGGTCGGCTGCTCCTTCAGCGGTCGGCTGCTCCTTCACAGCGGTCGGCTGCTCCTTCACAGCGGTCGGCTGCTCCTTCACAGCGGTCGGCTGCTCCTTCACAGCGGTCGGCTGCTCCTTCACAGCGGTCGGCTGCTCCTTCACAGCGGTCGGCTGCTCCTTCACAGCGGTCGGCTGCTCCTTCACAGCGGTCGGCTGCTCCTTCACAGCGGTCGGCTGCTCCTTCACAGCGGTCGGCTGCTCCTTCACAGCGGTCGGCTGCTCCTTCACAGCGGTCGGCTGCTCCTTCACAGCGGTCGGCTGCTCCTTCACAGCGGTCGGCTGCTCCTTCACAGCGGTCGGCTGCTCCTTCACAGCGGTCGGCTGCTCCTTCACAGCGGTCGGCTGCTCCTTCACAGCGGTCGGCTGCTCCTTCACAGCGGTCGGCTGCTCCTTCACAGCGGTCGGCTGCTCCTTCACAGCGGTCGGCTGCTCCTTCACAGCGGTCGGCTGCTCCTTCACAGCGGTCGGCTGCTCCTTCACAGCGGTCGGCTGCTCCTTCACAGCGGTCGGCTGCTCCTTCACAGCGGTCGGCTGCTCCTTCACAGCGGTCGGCTGCTCCTTCACAGCGGTCGGCTGCTCCTTCACAGCGGTCGGCTGCTCCTTCACAGCGGTCGGCTGCTCCTTCACAGCGGTCGGCTGCTCCTTCACAGCGGTCGGCTGCTCCTTCAGTGGTCGGCTGCTCCTTCAGTGGCTTTTACAGGCAGCGATCTCCTCCACAGTATGAGGACCAGGGGTCACTACTGCCATCGCTCATCCTCATACAGCTGCATTGTTTCTGCACAGTAGACAGTGGTGCACCTAGCCTTTCTGCTGCCTGAGGCAAAAACTGAAACGGCGCCCCCCTCCCCAATGCCAATTTCTTAACCTAACCCCTTCCCTTTGGCTGCCGCCCCCCCCCCCCCCCCCCGCCCCAACAGGGTTGCCACCTTTTCTTAAAGCCAAAAGGGAGGGAGAGTAGGCATGTCTAAAGTCAGTGCCGCCCCGGGGCTAGCATTGCATCACTCCCAGCTGATCGCTGTGCCCGGGTCTGAGAAAGGCTTGTACCCGGGCACAGGATTACAAACCCAGACTGTCCGGGTCATTCCCGTACAGGTGGTAACCCTACCCCCCCCCCCCCCTTGCCCCTACCTGGTGTTGTCTGAGGCGATCACCTTACCTGGCCTTATTGGTGGTGCACCCCTGGCAGTAGGTCACTGTTTAGACGACACGATCGGCTGCCCAGAAACAATAATGGATGTGCCTGAACAACAGGTTCATCGTGTGATTGGCTACACGGGCGGACTTTCGGGAACGAGCATTCCAGATAATACACCTGATTATTGCACAATGTGAATCCATCTGGAAAATCCTCAGTGACAAAGTGAGAACAAAAGGTTTAGAAATCTTTCCTAAACTATTGAAAAGGAGAAACTAAAGTAACACCTGATCAAAAGTCTTCAGCCCCTTTACTCGGGACATAAGTCTTCAGCCCCTTTACTCAGGACATAAGTCTTCAGCCCCTTTACTCGGGACAAAAGTCTTCAGCCCCTTTACTCGGGACATAAGTCTTCAGCCCCTTTACTCGGGACATAAGTCTTCAGCCCCTTTACTCAGGACATAAGTCTTCGGCCCCTTTACTCAGGACATAAGTCTTCGGCCCCTTTACTCAGGACATAAGTCTTCAGCCCCTTTACTCGGGACATAAGTCTTCAGCCCCTTTACTCAGGACATAAGTCTTCAGCCCCTTTACTCAGGACATAAGTCTTCGGCCCCTTTACTCGGGACATAAGTCTCCGGCCCCTTTACTCGGGACATAAGTCTTCGGCCCCTTTACTCAGGACATAAGTCTTCAGCCCCTTTACTCAGGACATAAGTCTCTGGCCCCTTTACTCGGGATATAAGTCTTCAGCCCCTTTACCCGGGACATAAGTCTTCAGCCCCTTTACTCGGGACATAAGTCTTCAGCCCCTTTACTCAGGACATAAGTCTTCGGCCCCTTTACTCAGGACATAAGTCTTCGGCCCCTTTACTCAGGACATAAGTCTTCGGCCCCTTTACTCAGGACATAAGTCTTCAGCCCCTTTACTCGGGACATAAGTCTTCAGCCCCTTTACTCGGGACATAAGTCTTCAGCCCCTTTACTCGGGACATAAGTCTTCAGCCCCTTTACTCAGGACATAAGTCTTTATCCCAGGGGCGTTGTTAGGGTCTCAAAACATCTGGGACCCGAGCCCCAATGTATATGGGCCAGTTCTCTAAGTCACCCCCCTATACAGCAGCACAGGGAGAAGGGGAGGTTTTCTTCTCCCTGGCTGTGACGCTCTGCGCAGTGATTGGACAGCGCTACAGCCAGGGAGAAGGAGACGCCCAGGAGAGAAGCTGATGTCTCCTCCCTAATGTTCCCATAGTAGTAATTGGCATACAGCGCGGGAGACGGTAACGGGGGCCACAGCTGGAGAACGGAGCAGCGCCCAGATATAATAGTAAGTGCAGGGAGATCCCCGGGCGCCGCTCTACATGTCCTGCTACTTAGTTAACAAAGTCCAGACCCATGAAAGGGCCTCTTTAAATAACCACAACTCCCAGCATTGCTCTTCCTTCACTTCCCTCTTCTCATGTACAGACATCACCACAGCTTCTTCCCCAGGACTTCTCCTCTTCACTGCCATCCTCTCCTGCACTGGTCACATGATGGTGACATCATCGCCAGCGCCGTCTTTAATATTGATTGGACCCTGGGCAAAAATGTACTTGGGCCCCCTGGATCCCGCCTTCCCACACCTTAGCAGGCAATCACGGCCTCCACCACAACACACACACAAAATCCACACATCTGGTAGAGTCCAGTGAATGTCTGAAGACTCCAGCGGCTCAGGATCAGTGCTCTGGGCAGCTGGGCTCAGGCTGGAAGTGGGCACCGCTCTGCAGGAAGGAGATCAGGGCTCGGCTCACCCTAGTGTTACAGTGCACCCCAGCACCCCACAGTATGCAGTATAGCACCCTATAGTATACAGCACCCCACAGTATGCAGTATAGCACCCTATAGTATACAGCACCACACAGTATGCAGTTTAGCACCCTATAGTATACAGCACTACACAGTATGCAGTATAGTACCCTATAGTATACAGCACCACACAGTATGCAGTATAGCACCCTATAGTATACAGCACCACACAGTATGCAGTTTAGCACCCCACACTATACAGTACCCCACAGTATATAGTAGAGCAGTATAGCAGCCCACAGTATACAGCACCTCACGGTATACAACACCTCACTGTATACAGCACCCCAAACTATACACGATACAGCCCCCCACACTATACAGTACAGCAGTATAGCACGCCCCCCCACACTATACAGGCCCCCCACAGTATACAGCCCACCACACAGTATACAGCCCACCACACAGTATACAGGCCCCCACACAGTATACAGGCCACCCCCCCCCCCCCCACCGTACACAGCCCACCACACAATATACAGCCCATTACACAATATACAGCCCACCACACAATATACAGCCCACCACACAGTATACAGGCCACCCCCCCTCACAGTATACAGCCCACCACACAATATACAGCTCACCACACAGTATACAGCCCACCACACAGTATACAGCACCCCACTATACAGTAGTTTACAGTATATTAACATAACAGCCCCTGTCACCTTTTTCTGATGTAATCTTTACACAAAAAAGCTCCACAGTTAACTTCTGTAGGACCTGTGATGACCTCATAGCCATGTGACCAGTAATTGCTAGGTTACTGGTCACATGGTAATGATGTCATTAAGGTCCTAGAGCAAAACTCATTAAGGTCCTAGAATTAAGATCATTAACACAGTACGATCATGATGCCTGTGTAGCCGACAGCCTGACGCCCAGGGCAGTAGCTAGCAGGGCTCAAGAGGCAGCTGCCCCTTTTGCCCCTTGGTAAAGACGGCCCTGATCATCGCAGGTCCTCAACCACTGCCTTCAGCGCTGATCACATTCACATGACGTCACCAAGGTCCTTCAGCTCTTCCACCATGCTTCACTGTAGGGAGGGTATTGGGCAGGTGATGAGCGGCGCCTGGTCTCCTCCAGACATGATGCTGCCCCCACCATTCTTCACTGTAGGGATGTATTGGGCAGAGGATGAGCGGCGCCTGGTCTCCTCCAGACATGATGCTGCCACCACCATGCTTCACTGTAGGGAGGGTATTGGGCAGGTGATGAGCGGCGCCTGGTCTCCTCCTGACATGATGCTGCCACCACCATGCTTCACTGGAGGGATGGTATTGGGCAGGAGATGAGCGGCGCCTGGTCTCCTCCAGACATGATGCTGCCCCCACCATGCTTCACTGTAAGGATGGTATTGGGCAGGTGATGAGCGGCGCCTAGTCTCCTCCAGACATGATGCTGCCACCACCATGCTTCACTGTAGGGATGGTATTGGGCAGGTGATGAGCGGCGCCTGGTCTCCTCCAGACATGATGCTGCCACCACCATGCTTCACTGTAGGGATGGTATTGGGCAGGTGATGAGCGGCGCCTGGTCTCCTCCAGACATGATGCTGCCCCCACCATGCTTTACTGTAGGGATGGTATTGGGCAGGTGATGAGCGGCGCCTGGTCTCCTCCAGACATGATGCTGCCCCCACCATGCTTCACTGTAGGGATGGTATTGGGCAGGTGATGAGCAGCGCCTGGTCTCCTCCAGACATGATGCTGCCCCCACCATGCTTCACTGTAGGGAGGGTAT
>NC_058085.1:378710814-378804278 GCF_014858855.1 Bufo gargarizans
TCCGCAAATTGCAGATTAGCAAAACATAGGAACTGGCCATGTGCGGTCAGCATGGAACAAAACTTCTGACCCGTAATAGAATATTCCTATCCTTCTCCATAATGCAGAAAAAAGGTACATGTTCTATATTTTTGCAGATGTCACTGTATGCTCATTGTATATATACAGGAATGTAACTACTATAATACTGCTCCTATGTACAAGAATATAACTACTATAATACTGCCCCTATGTACAAGAATATAACTACTATAATACTGCCTCCTATGTACAAGAATATAACTACTATAATACTGCTCCTATGTACAAGAATATAACTGCTATAATACTGCTCCTATGTACAAGAATATAACTACTATAATACTGCTCCTATGTACAGGAATATAACTACTATAATACTGCTCCTATGTACAGGAATATAACTACTATAATACTGCCTCCTATGTACAAGAATATAACTGCTATAATACTGCCTCCTATATACAAGAATATAACTACTATAATACTGCCTCCTATGTACAAGAATATAACTGCTATAATACTGCCTCCTATGTACAAGACTATATCTACTATAATACTGCCTCCTATGTACAAGAATATAACTACTATAATACTGCTCCTATGTACAAGAATATAACTACTATAATACTGCTCCTATATACAAGAATATAACTACTATAATACTGCTCCTATGTGCAAGAATATAACTACTATAATACTGCTCCTATGTACAAGAATATAACTGCTATAATACTGCCTCCTATGTACAAGACTATATCTACTATAATACTGCCTCCTATGTACAAGAATATAACTACTATAATACTGCTCCTATGTACAAGAATATAACTACTATAATACTGCTCCTATATACAAGAATATAACTACTATAATACTGCTCCTATGTGCAAGAATATAACTACTATAATACTGCTCCTATGTACAAGAATATAACTACTATAATACTGCCTCCTATGTACAAGAATATAACTACTATAATACTGCCTCCTATGTACAAGAATATAACTACTATAATACTGCTCCTATATACAAGAATATAACTACTATAATACTGCTCCTATGCACAAGAATATAACTACTATAATACTGCTCCTATGTACAAGAATATAACTACTATAATACTGCTCCTATGTACAAGAATATAACTACTATAATACTGCTCCTATGTACAGGACTATAACTACTATAATACTGCCTCCTATGTACAAGAATATAACTACTATAATACTGCTCCTATATACAAGAATATAACTACTATAATACTGCTCCTATGCACAAGAATATAACTACTATAATACTGCTCCTATATACAAGAATATAACTACTATAATACTGCTCCTATGTACAAGAATATAACTACTATAATACTGCCTCCTATGTACAAGAATATAACTACTATAATACTGCTCCTATGTACAAGAATATAACTACTATAATACTGCTCCTACAGTGGATATAAAAAGTCTACACACCCCTGTTAAAATGTCAGGTTTCTGTGATGTAAAAGAAATTCAGATCACCCCACAGATTGCGAGGGCATCTCCTGGGCACGGCCCTCTTCAGATCACCCCACAGATTGTGAGGGCACCTCCTGGGCACAGCCCTCTTCAGATCACCCCACAGATTGCGAGGGCATCTCCTGGGCACAGCCCTCTTCAGATCACCCCACAGATTGCGAGGGCATCTCCTGGGCACAGCCCTCTTCAGATCACCCCACAGATTGTCGGATTAAGGTCTGGGCTCTGGCTGGGCCATTCCAAAACTGTAATCTTCTTCTTGTGAAGCCATTCCTTGGTTGATTTGGATGTATGCTTTGGGTTGTTGTCCTGCTGAAAGATGAAGTCCCTCTTCATGTTCCTCTTTCTAGTAGAAGCCTGAAGGTTTTGGGTCAATATTGACCGGTATTTGGAACTGTTCAGAATTCCCTCTAGCTTAACTAAGGCCCCAGTTCCAGCTGAAGAAGAGCAGCCCCTTGGCATGATGCTGCCCCCGCCATGCTTCACTGTGGGGATGGGGTTCTTCTGGGGATGGGCAGGGTTGTTTTTGCGCCAAACATATCTTTTGGAATTATGGCCAAAAAGTTCCACCTTGGTTTCATCAGACCAGAACACCTTTTCCCACAAGCTTTTGGGAGACTTCAGATGTGTTTTTGCAGAATGTCGCCTGGCTTGGATGTTTTTCTTGGTAAGAAGAGGCTTTCGTCTTGCCCCTCTGCCCCATAGCCCAGACATATGAAGAATACGGGAGATCGTTGTCACATGGACCACACAGCCAGGACTTGCCATATATTCCTGCAGCTCCTGTAATGTTGCTGTAGGCCTCTTGGTCGCCTCCCAGACCAGTTTTCTCCTCATCTTCTCATCAGTTTTGGAGGGACGTCCAGTTCTTGGTAATGTCCCTGTTGGGCCATATTTCCTCCACCTGATGATGACGGTCTCCACTGTGTTCCATGGTAGATCTAATGCCTTGGAAATTCTTTTGTCCCCTTCTCCTGACTGATACCTTCTAACAATGAGACCCCTCTGATGCTGTGGAAGATCTCTGTGGACCGTGGCTTCTGCTGTGGGATGCGACTAAGAAAATTTCAGGAAAGACCAACTAGAGCAGCTGAACTTTATCTGGGGTTAATCAGAGGCCCTTTACATGACGGCCGGTGTCTGCTGACTGCGATCTAACAGGATTGTGGATGTGATTGCTTCATTCTGCTACATCCCCAGTTATAAGAGGGTGTGCACACTTATGCAACCACATTATTTTAGTTATTTTTTTCTTCCCTCCACCTGAAAGATTTCAGTTTGTTTTTCCATTGAGTTGTACAGTTTATAGGTCACATTAAAGGTGGAAAAAGTTCTGAAATGATTTATCTTTGTCTTATATTATTTTACAGCACAGAAACCTGACATTTTAACAGGGGCGTGTAGACTTGTTATATCCACTGTATGTACATCACATGTTAGAAATAATATAATGTCCTTTAAGCACACGATAGCCAAAACATGACAGTTGTAGTGTAAACGCCATGAAACATGCAAATATTTTTAATTATATGAGAATGAGGCCAACTAAAACTTTATTAATGGTGTTGTGAAGACATGCATACATTAGAGGATACATTTTTACACTTGTAATGAATGAGGTATTAGTACATATTTCACACACTGTGTTTAAAACAATATATGTAAGCTCGCAACCCACGTCAAGGGTCCTCATTATCTTGCGAGTCCCCAGGGTCATCTTTAACAAGCACAAAAGGGGCAGCTGCCCCGGGCCCAGTTGCTCCTGGGGGGCCCAAGGCAGCTGCCTCTTGAGCCCTGCTGGCCACTGCCCCGGGTGTCAGGCTGTCAGCTACACAGGGGGTGCTGCCATGCCTATCTGCAGGCACTTCAGGCAGCGAACTATGAGAGCTGTGATTCTCTTAGGAGAAAGGACCTTAGATGACATCACCATGTGACCAGTAACCTAGCAATATTACTGGTCACATGGCTATGAGGTCATCAAAGGTCCTTTCTTTCTACCAGGAGTGTTGCTGCAGGAGAAGTTTGCTGTGGAGCTTTTTTCTGAAGATTACATCAGGAAAAGGTGACAGGGGCTGTTATGCTAATATACTGTAAGCTACTGTATACTGTGGGGTGCTGTATACTGTGGGGTGTTATACTGCTCAACTGTATACTGTGGGGTGCTATACTGCTGAACTGTATACTGTGGGGTGCTGTATACTGTGGGATGCTATACTGCTCTACTGTATACTGTGGGGGGCTGTATACTGTGGGGGCTATACTGCTCTACTGTATACGGTGGGGGCTGTATACTCTTTATTGTGGGGTGCTTTATACTGTAATTTTCTGGGGTGCTTTATACTGTGGGGGGCTGTATACTATGGGGTGCTATACTGCTCTACTGTATACTGTGGGGTGCTGTATACTGTGAGGTGCTGTATTCTGTATAGTTTGGCGTGCTGTATACCGTGAGGTGCTGTATATTGTGGGGTGCTATACTGCTCTACTGTATACTGTGGGATGCTGTATACTGCGGGGTGCTATACTGCTCTACTGTATACTGTGGGGTGCTGTATACTGTGAGGTGCTGTATTCTGTATAGTGCTATACTGTTAGGTGCGGTATTCTGTATAGTTTGGGGTGCTGTATACTGTGAGGTGCTGTATACTGTGGGTGCTATATATTGTGGAGTGCTGTACTGTATACTGTGGGGGGCTGTACTGCATACTGTATACTGTGGGGTGCTGTATACTATAGGGTGCTATACTGCATACTGTGGGGTGCTATACTGCCTACTGTGGGGTGCTGTATACTATAGGGTGCTATACTGCCTACTGTGTGGTGCTGTATACTATAGGGTGCTATACTGCATACTGTGTAGTGCTGTATACTATAGGGTGCTATACTGCATACTGTGGGGTGCTGGGGTGCACTGTAACACTAGGGTGAGCCGAGCCCAGGTCTCCTCCCTGCAGAGCGGTGCCCACTTCCAGCCTGAGCCCAGCTGCCCAGAGCACTGATCCTGAGCCGCTGGAGTCTTCAGACATTCACTGGACTCTACCAGGTGTGTGGATTTTTTGTGTGTGTGTTGTGGTGGAGGCCGTGATTGCCTGCTAAGGTGTGGGAAGGTGGGATCCAGGGGGCCCAAGTACATTTTTGCCCAGGGTCCAATCAATATTAAAGACGGCCCTGCGAGTCTCTTACTAACTAAAAAATAACCATCTGGGTTAGTAAAAAATACTGGCAAATACAAACGTCCATGAGTCGAGGTTTACTGCTGAAAGGGGAAGAACCGATAGGGGACATAAAATAATCAGAATTTAACTCCCGCACTGTCAGTCCAGCGGATCCAGATCCTCCAAGTGGTAAAGTGTCTCTTCCTGATGGCGGACTGGAGACTTGGGCGTCTTCATCAGGTGGCGACTCATAGGTGCGTATGCACTTGATCACCACATGGACATTTTGTGGGGCCAGCTGGATGGGTGAAAGAAAAACACACCATTTACTAGAAAAAATCCCAAAGGCGCGCTCCACAAACCTTCTGGCCCTACTTAACCGATAATTAAAATTGCGCCTCAGCATCCAAACCTCGCCTACAACCACATAAGGCGCTGGTGGTCCAGAGGAGGAAGGTCTGCTGGCTGTGGTACGTCCAGTTGGTTGGACTGAAGCCACCGACCCATTCTGGAAGCCCTGAGGATGCGAGCATCTGCAGAACTTCCATATGACCCAATATCTACAGGTATAAACCTGTATAAACCTGTATAACCCGAGGCCGAGAAAAACTGCTTATAATTATAGTATCGGGACCCTGGTTCGGTGGCTTCTTAACCCGCATGTGCTTCCCGTCAAGGGCACCAATACACTTTGGGAATTGAGCCCTTTCTCCAGGAAGCCCTGGGCTGTATCAACCACTGCGGCCTGGTTGGAGCCTTCGGTGTCAACCAAATGGCGGCACATGTAGCCCGTACCACGCCAGCAATTGTGGAGGGCCCCATTCTAAAAACAAAATGTAACAACGGAAAAGAAGTTCCTGCCGCAAGATATCTGAAAAAAATAAATAAAAAATGTTTACACTAAATAGCAAAAGTTTACAAATCTAGCACATTACTTTACATCATTTAATAGCGATGTGTCGGGCAAGTTGAAATTAAAATACTGCATAAATACTCCAAGACTGGGACTCAATACCTTATAGTCATAGATACTTCAGAGAAAGGAAGAGCATTTAGCTGAAACTACTTCCAGACCATTGCCAGATACACACAGGTGACTATCCTCATCATTACGGGCAGGATTACAATCATTAACCCCCGCGGAACTGCAATCTGGTGCGACTAATCAATGACTTGTTAGTGCACCAAGTGACTTTATACAAAGTGGAGGCCCCACAAACCACATGCAGTTTATGTATAAAAATGTAGAATATACAATCCGTGTTTATTACTATGAAGTACTTATACACAGAGGAGGTAACGTTCTGAGGACACCGGCCACGGACAGAACTGCTGTGTATTGGCAAACCGTGGGTCATTCATGTCTGAGTCTGATAATACAGTCTTACCCTAAAGTAATAAGACGTTCTTCAGGGGACGCACTCCGCCGCATGTTGGTGTCCTGGAAAGTCAAGGCAGGCCGCAACTCCCCCAACAGCCGATCACAGGAAGCCCCCGACATGCGGCAATAATGGAAGAACTTCGGAGGGTGCGGACGGAGGTCAGAGTACAAGCCAACAAAGAGACCTGTGCTGCCCGCTGCGAAATGATAGGATGCACCCACACCCGCTTCCTCCGCCATCGCTTCCGTCCGCTCTCCAAAACAACGGAAGACCAGGCAGTGCAAGAAGACATGGTCAGTGGATGACACGGTGAAAGTGGGCGTCCTGCAAAGGGAAATCCAATCGCCAAGCGAAGGCACGCTGGGGGTGTTTATACGTGTTTGCAGTAACAGGCGAATGTAGAGGACGGATCAGGTTTGGTTTTTCACGCACTGGAAAAACGCAATAACGCGACGCAATCACATACAAAACTCACAGCACTCGCAAGCAAAATCGCACGATTTTCCCTGAACGCATCCGGACAAAATCCGTGACGCCCGTGTGAAAGAGGCTCCTTAGTTACGTGGCGCTGCTTCTTCTGGGACATCTTGGCTGTTGATTGGTTTTCCTTCTGTTTTATTTTTCTAGTTGTTTTGATCCCATGACCTTTCTGTGCTTCCGGATATTTTCTATTCTGTGCGCAGTTGGGATGTCGTTGCTTTGTGTCAGTTTCATGATCACAGATCCGTCCCTGGGAGCGTGTCCTCCGGATCCAGACAATCCTCCATGAGCTAAACTCAGCAGCGGGACACATCTCTGCTGTCCGGAATAGTCTGACTCCCGACCGTTTATGTGGTCCGCTAACTGAAGATCCGTAAAACACGGATTCCGGCTATGTGGATTCTGTGTTTTGTGGAACAGAACCCTAATAGAACAATTCCATCCTTGTCCGTAAATGGACAGGAATAGGACATGTTCTGTATTTTTGTGGAATAAAACACGCCATTTCCATTTTTTTGCGGTCCCACTGAAGTGAAAGGTTCCGTATATAGGCTGCAAAAAAACTAAACGAACAAGAAAAAAAAAAATAACATTTGTGTGCATGAGCCCTTAGCTGAGCCCTGCCCTGCTACATTGTAGCAAACCTGCCTTTATGCTAATTAGTTTTTCATAATGCGTTTTCACCATTAAAGTGTAAATAGCAAATGATCTAATTCACTGACAGCATGCAGAGATATTGGGAATGGTATTGAACAGATAGGAGAGGTGCAGAAGGGTTTGCTGGGATTCCTGACAGGGGCTGGAGTCTGCTCAGTGCCAGGTGGTGGCGCCCTGTGGGGAAAGCTCCATGTGTCACTGCAGCAGAGGAAGCCTCCTGGCCGGGCAGAGTCCTGAGAGCAGAGGAAGCCTCCTGGCCGGGCAGAGTCCTGAGAGCAGAGGAAGCCTCCTGGCCGGGCAGAGTCCTGAGTGCAGAGGAAGCCTCCTGTCCGGGCAGAGTCCTGAGTGCAGAGGAAGCCTCCTGTCCGGGCAGAGACCTGAGTGCAGAGCAGAGGAAGCCTCCTGTCCGGGCAGAGACCTGAGTGCAGAGCAGAGGAAGCCTCCTGTCCGGGCAGAGTCCTGAGTGCAGAGGAAGCCTCCTGTCCGGGCAGAGTCCTGAGTGCAGAGGAAGCCTCCTGGCCGGGCAGAGACCTGAGTGCAGAGCAGAGGAAGCCTCCTGTCCGGGCAGAGTCCTGAGAGCAGAGGAAGCCTCCTGTCCGGGCAGAGTCCTGAGAGCAGAGCAGAGGAAGCCTCCTGTCCGGGCAGAGTCCTGAGAGCAGAGGAAGCCTCCTGTCCGGGCAGAGTCCTGAGAGCAGTGCAGAGGAAGCCTCCTGTCATGGTGAAGGATGAATCAGGTAAATTACACCCCAGTGCACATTGTTGCAGTTACCGGCGGTTCTGTACTGACTGTCACCCAGCTTTCCCAGAAATAGAGAATTCTCTGTGTCCTAGGGGCCCTGGCAGCACATTCCAGACCCGGCCCCTTCTATTCTGACCCCAAGGTCTCCCTTATTATTCCCACTTGTTACTTGTTGTTACTTTGTTGTTGCTATAGTGACGGCTCCTTCTTTGATCTGAGGCTTCGTGTTCTAATATCTGGAGATTTCAGAAAATACCATCAATGAAGGAACAGGTTCTCTGATACCTTGTTTATTACATTGCTGTCTGATACGTTGTTTATTACATTGCTGTCTGATACCTTGTTTATTACATTGCTGTCTGATACGTTGTTTATTCTCCTTGCCGTTTTGTGTCTGATACGTTGTTTGCCACATTCCTCCTCGTGTCTCTGGTGGTTCCGCTCTGTGTGGACTCTTCTATGTTCTCTTCTCATACAGTGTGGATTCAGTGGGGGTCATTTACTACGATTGCTACGCCAGTTCTTGGCGTAAAAAAAAAAAAAGTCGCAAGACCTCGTTTTGGAACTTTGTAAATGCCATGTGACAACATTGTGCTGCACGGGCATTTTTATGCCATCCTCGCCACTTGGGGCATGGCAGGAGCTGGGCCATCTTCCCCGGCATATTCACTAACATTTACATAAATGGTGTGAAACCAGGCGCATGGACTGCCGGAGGATGCGCCCGGACTGCCGGAGGATGCTCCCGGACTGCCGGAGGATGCGCCCGGACTGCCGGAGGATGCTCCCGGACTGCCGGAGGATGCTCCCGGACTGCCGGAGGATGCTCCCGGACTGCCGGAGGATGCTCCCGGACTGCCGGAGGATGCGCCCGGACTGCCGGAGGATGCGCCCGGACTGCCGGAGGATGCGCCCGGACTGCCGGAGGATGCTCCCGGACTGCCGGAGGATGCTCCCGGACTGGCGGAGGATGCGCCCGGACTGGCGGAGGATGCGCCCGGACTGGCGGAGGATGCTCCCGGACTGGCGGAGGATGCTCCCGGACTGGCGGAGGATGCGCCCGGACTGGCGGAGGATGCGCCCGGACTGGCGGAGGATGCGCCCGGACTGGCGGAGGATGCTCCCGGACTGCCGGAGGATGCGCCCGGACTGCCGGAGGATGCGCCCGGACTGCCGGAGGATGCTCCCGGACTGCCGGAGGATGCTGCCGGACTGCCGGAGGATGCTCCCGGACTGCCGGAGGATGCGTCGCCTCATAGGTTAGGGCTAGGCACATCAACGAGCAGCACAGGAGCCATCAGAGACCACCACAAAATGCCGGTCTTTGATAAATGACCCCCAGTGTGTATAAGGGCTGGTGATGCTCATGTTACAGCAGCTGGCTGACACGTGTCGGGCCCCTGTGCTGTGTGGGCCCTTCATGTGTCACTGGAGCTTGTGCAGGGGAATGTGTTCCTCTTGTTGTATGTCAGGAATGTTCCCAGCACAAAGCTTCACACTTCAGGGATGGGAGAATGGAAATGCTGATGGTCTCCTCTGTGAATAAAGGTGACGGTGACCCCGGGAATGTGGCCCCTGTGTCAGGAGAACTCCTCCTGTACATTTATCAGTCTGCAATTCTATAACATTGACCTTTGACCCCCATGAGATTTATTTTGCCATCACCCTTGTACTTCAGGGACTTGAGACGCATCTTTTTACCAGGATTTATTTCTGTTTACACCCAGCTTTCCTAAAGTCTGCATAGACATGATAGTGGGGTGTCTATGAGGTGCTGGGTGATGCCCCCGTGGAGCTGTAAGGAAGTCACATTGGTTGTCACTCAGCTTTCCCAGAGACACATGAAGAAAGGCCCGAACAGACTGTCAGAGAGGAGTCAATGTGGGGGGGACATTGTAAAGTTTAGCTCATCTGTTTCCAGTGAGAACAGAGGGAACGTCCCTATAGGGTGGATGCTGCATGGCGAAATATGGTCGCACGTGAGGAGAGCAAAAATCACAGCAATTCTGCAACCCAAGGGTTTTCTGCAGATAAACCCAGCGGTCGGGGCCCCTGTGACTGGGTCTGTACTGCATGTCCTGGGCTCACATTGATGTCTTTCAGCTGTTACATTGTCACTAGTGATGAGCGAACTTCTGTTTTAAGTTCGGCGTCTAAAGTTCGGCTTCCGGTTAGCGGAGAATCCCGATATGGATTCCGACTTCCGTTGTGGTCCGTGGTAGCGGAATCAATAATCGGCCATTATTGATTCCGCTACCACGGACCACAACGGAAGTCGGAATCCATATCGGGAACCATATCGGGATTCTCCGCTAACCGGAAGCCGAACTTTAGACGCCGAACTTAAAACAGAAGTTCGCTCATCACTAATTGTCACCTTTTGAAAGTTCTAGTATAATCTACCAGGATTCTATTGTCTTCTATTGGAAGTTATATTTTTTCTACATCTGGGGTCACTTAATCATCAGTGTCACAGTGTAATCTAGTGTGGGATTGTAAGCTTTCAGGGGGGACATTGTCATCTATTAGAGATTATATTGTCATCTGTCACAGGCAGCATTGTTATTGCTGGCTACATTGTCATCTAACAGAGGCTACATTGTCACCTATCAGGTGTTACATTGTCACTTATCAGTTATTACATTGTCATCTATCGGGTGTTACATTGTCATCTATCGGGTGTTACATTGTCATCTATCGGGTGTTACATTGTCATCTATCGGGTGTTACATTGCCATCTATCAGGTGTTACATTGTCACTTATCAGTTATTACATTGCAATCTATAAGGTCTTACATTGCCATCTATCGGGTGTTACATTGCCATCTATCGGGTGTTACATTGCCATCTATCAGGTGTTACATTGTCACTTATCAGTTATTACATTGCAATCTATAAGGTCTTACATTGCCATCTATCGGGTGTTACATTGCCATCTATCGGGTGTTACATTGCCATCTATCAGGTGTTACATTGTCACTTATCAGTTATTACATTGTCATCTATCGGGTGTTACATTGTCATCTATCGGGTGTTACATTGCCATCTATCAGGTGTTACATTGTCACTTATCAGTTATTACATTGTCATCTATCGGGTGTTACATTGTCACTTATCAGTTATTACATTGCAATCTATAAGGTCTTACATTGCCATCTATCGGGTGTTACATTGCCATCTATCAGTTATTACATTGTCATCTATCGGGTGTTACATTGTCACTTATCAGTTATTACATTGCAATCTATAAGGTCTTACATTGCCATCTATCGGGTGTTACATTGCCATCTATCGGGTGTTACATTGTCATCTATCGGGAGTTACATTGTCATCTATCGGGTGTTACATTGTCACTTATCAGTTATTACATTGCAATCTATAAGGTCTTACATTGCCATCTATCGGGTGTTACATTGCCATCTATCGGGTGTTACATTGTCATCTATCGGGAGTTACATTGCCATATATCAGGTGTTACATTGTCACTTATCAGTTATTACATTGCCATCTATAAGGTGTTACATTGTCATCTATCGGGTGTTACATTGTCATCTATAAGGCGTTACATTGTCATCTATCGGGTGTTACATTGTCATCTATAGGAGGTCAGGCTGTGGTTTATTGAAGTTCACATTTCCATCTGCCATGTGTGAACATTGTCATTTATCAGAGATAACCGTGTCATTTATTGGAGTTTATGATGTCATTTATTGGAGATGTTTATTACAGGTTACACTATTATATGTCATTTATTGGAGGTTACATTATAATTTATCGGAAGTTGCACTGTCATTTATCGGAGGTTACGCTGTCATTTCTTGGAAATAATATTGTCCTTTTTGGGAGGTGACATTGTCTGCTTCCTGGTGTCAGTGGCTTGCAGTATTGAGCAGCCTGTGCCAGGTGGGGGTGCCAGGCCCTGGTATCTATGTAGGCTGCAGGGCAAAGTGACAGATGAGTGCTTTATGAATCAGTGTGTGTGGAGATAACATTCCAGCGGTATTATTGGCGCTGTTTATGAAGTGGGTGTGCTGCGCTGTCGTGTCTCACCTTTGCCCTCTCTGCCTGTTGATAGTATGTTGTTCCTGCACCTCTGGGATCAGTGGCTGATAAGAGATCTCCGCACCCTGACCGCGCTGCGCAGGATATTGCTGAACCTTTCTGTACTGCCTTCACCGGTTACACGCTTATGGTGGCCGTACAGTGCGACCATGTCATATTATAACCAATCTCATCTATTTCTCCTCATCGCCGATAAGCTGCTGCCAGAAGTGTCTGCCGCTGCTTATCCCTCTCCTCTCAGTGAGAACGCCTGCGTGCTTAGCGGAGCCCGGGAGGCTGGTGTGTGGCTGCACTATGGTCGCCTTTAGATGCTTCTTGCGCACACATTTGTATCTGGTTTTCTTTATTTCCAGCGATTTCAGACCATTATGATTTCTAGATTATCAAATGCTGGACTAAAGAAACTGAAGACACCAAAGAATCTGCTGAGCTGACAGCGAGTGTGAAGATGATGAGGGTTCCATCTACGATAAATCTCCTCATTCATATTCAGATCATATGTAATTCAACACCACTACTCCCACCAGGCACAGGCTACAGGCAGTAGTCCTGATACAACACTACTACTCCCACCAGGCACAGGCTGCAGGAAGTAGTCCTGATACAACACCACTACTCCCACCAGGCACAGGCAGTAGTCCTGATACAACACCACTACTCCCACCAGGCACAGCCTACAGGCATTAGTCCTGATACAACACCACTACTCCCAACAGGCACAGGCTTCAGGCTGTAGTCCTGATACAATACTACTACTCCCACCAGGCACAGGCAGTAGTCCTGATACAACACCACTACTCCCAGCAGGCACAAGGTGCAGGAAGTAGTCCTGATACAACACCACTACTCCCACCAGGCACAGGCAGTAGTCCTGATACAACACCACTACTCCCACCAGGCACAGGCAGTAGTCCTGATACAACACCACTACTCCCACCAGGCACAGGCAGTAGTCCTGATACAGCATCACTACTCCCACCAGGCACAGGCAGTAGTCCTGATACAACACCACTACTCCCACCAGGCATAGGCAGTAGTCCTGATACAACACCACTACTCCCACCAGGCACAGGCAGTAGTCTTGATACAACACCACTACTCTCACCAGGCACAGGCAGTAGTCCTGATACAACACCACTACTCCCACCAGGCACAGGCAGTAGTCCTGATACAACACCACTACTCCCACCAGGCACAGGCAGTAGTCCTGATACAACACCACTACTCCCACCAGGCACAGGCAGTAGTCCTGATACAACACCACTACTCCCACCAGGCACAGGCAGTAGTCCTGATACAACACCACTACTCCCACCAGGCACAGGCAGTAGTCGTGATACAACACCACTACTCCCACCAGGCACAGGCAGTAGTCCTGATACAACACCACTACTCCCACCAGGCACAGGCAGTAGTCCTGATACAACACCACTACTCCCACCAGGCACAGGCAGTAGTCCTGATACAACAACACTACTCCCACCAGGCACAGGCAGTAGTCCTGATACAACAACACTACTCCCACCAGGCACAGGCTTCAGGCTGTAGTCCTGATACAACACCACTACTCCCACCAGGCACAGGCAGTAGTCCTGTGAAGGATATTGTTAGGAAATGCCATCACTGTCCAGCTGGTTACCCGGCCATTTATTGTGCGATTGCATTGTTATTTATCGAGGGGTCGCTCTGCCGTTTATTGGGGGGATTACATTGTTGGACGGTACATTTCATTTTTACTGGGGGATACGTTGTCGTCTTTTGGGGACTTTAGGATTTTTTTCACACCCAGCTTTCCCAGAGCCCTCCTTGGCAGGTCTGCGGCCACACCCGAGCGTCGTATTGGGACATCACTAGACAGATTGTCCGTTCAGGATTTCAGGAAAGCCTGGTGACCTTCTCTCTATAGTATGAAAGCCCTACCGGTGGGCACCCAGCTTTTCCAGAGGCAGATAGCCCCTCGGCTGAGGAGTATGTGATATGACTGGGAGATGGGTATTGGCGCTGCATGTAACGTGCTTTGTCTCCTTGCACAGCGTTCAGGATAGAGACGGATCTGCCATTGGGTAAGATGTTGCGGCTATTCTAGCAGAGCGGAGCAGGTTGTCCCGTAGTGATATAGTATATCCTCTGTAGTGTTAGGCTAGCCGTACACATTCAGTAGCTGCTCTCTCCCATGACCCCCTCCCGGCTTCCTCTTGGCCGAACCTGTGTGTTCTATGGGGAGAGCGGAGAAGACGCCCGTGTCCCTGACGTCAGCTGTCGGGGGAGAGTCGGAAGTTCCCCGCACACAAAGGACCATGGGGGTCATTTATTAAACAGAAATACGCCTGAATTAGCCGCAGATTATGGCACAAAGGCTAACCTTTGCGCTGCAATCTGTGGCTATTCCCCGCTCGCACCAGGTCTAAAAAATTGGGCGTGGAGTAGACAGGGAGGGGCGGGGCATCTAAAACGCCACTCTTAGTAAATGACCCCCATTGTGTATGGCCAGCAGTATCTGCTGCACTTTGTAATGTAATTCCTGCTATTATATTCCATCTGCTGATAGTTACAAGGTCACATCATAAACTGGATGTAAAATCTATACCTGTCCCCCCCCCGCGCGCCGCTCCGGCCGCAGTTTATAGCTTCCAGCATGGAGCACCTGATCTCTGCAGAATTGTTGCTCAACTTGCTACGTTGTTGCTTCCTGATACATTGTAGCATCGGGTACAGAGATTGTGCTAATGTGGCTGCAATAAAATATTGACAAAATGTAGCAAAGTTACAGCAGCTTAGAGTGACAATGGGGGCATATCGCTAGGAACCCGCACCTACAAGGAGAACGGAGCGGAGGAAGTTGAGGAGGGCGCACTGCGCATGTACAGCCGCCCTCCATTCATTTCTGTGGAGCCGCCAAAAATAGTCAAGCACTGGCTCAGCTATTTCCATCGGCCCCATAGAAATTAATGGGAGCGGTGGTCGCGCATGCGCGGTGCACTCCCATTCAGTTAAATATGGGAAGAGGGGAGCTGCACCTGGTGGTGGACAGACCTCCAGCGACAACTCTCCCCGGCTCCGTTCTCCTTGTAGGTGGTGGGACCCGCATCTATCAGACAATGGGGGCATATCCTAGCGATATGCCCCCATTGTCTAAGATGGGATAACCCAAATGTGAATATTCTGTTCCACCATCCTGTGCTGACTAACGTTTTACTATATCTTTCTAGTGGTCAGAACTCTATTGTGCTTCATATTCTCTACAATATAGCCATATAGTTACATTATCTGTCTATCTGCCCTGATCACTAGGAGGAGCTCAGGAGAAAACTACATACAGATTTATAAAGCTCCCTCTAGTGGTGGCTGTATATATCTGTATGCAGTAATCTCCTGAGCTCCCTCTAGTGGTGGCTGTATATATCTGTATGTAGTCATCTCCTGAGCTCCCTCTAGTGGTGGCTGTATATATCTGTATGTAGTAATCTCCTGAGCTCCCTCTAGTGGTGACTGTATATATCTGTATGCAGTAATCTCCTGAGCTCCCTCTAGTGGTGGCTGTATATATCTGTATGTAGTCATCTCCTGAGCTCCCTCTAGTGGTGGCTGTATATATCTGTATGTAGTAATCTCCTGAGCTCCCTCTAGTGGTGACTGTATATATCTGTATGTAGTAATCTCCTGAGCTCCCTCTAGTGGTGGCTGTATATATCTGTATGTAGTAATCTCCTGAGCTCCCTCTAGTGGTGGCTGTATATATCTGTATGCAGTAATCTCCTGAGCTCCCTCTAGTGGTGACTGTATATATCTGTATGTAGTAATCTCCTGAGGTCCCTCTAGTGGTGGCTGTATATATCTGTATGCAGTAACCTCCTGAGCTCCCTCTAGTGGTGGCTGTATATATCTGTATGCAGTAATCTCCTGAGCTCCCTCTAGTGGTGGATGTATATATCTGTATGTAGTGGTCTCCTGAGCTCCCTCTAGTGGTGGATGTATATATCTGCATGTAGTTATTCCTGAGCTCCCTCTAGTGGTGGCTGTATATATCTGTATGTAGTTATTCCTGAGCTCCCTCTAGTGGTGGGTGTATATATCTGTATGTAGTAATCTCCTGAGCTCCCTCTAGTGGTGGTGTATATATCTGTATGTAGTAATCTCCTGAGCTCCCTCTAGTGGTAGCTGTATATATCTGTATGCAGTAATCTCCTGAGCTCCCTCTAGTGGTGGCTGTATATATCTGTATGCAGTAATCTCCTGAGCTCCCTCTAGTGGTAGCTGTATATATCTGTATGCAGTAATCTCCTGAGCTCCCTCTAGTGGTGGCTGTATATATCTGTATGCAGTAATCTCCTGAGCTCCCTCTAGTGGTGGCTGTATAAATCTGTATGCAGTAATCTCCTGAGCTCTCTCTAATGGTGGCTGTATATATCTGTATGTAGTAATCTCCTGAGCTCCTTCTAGTGGTGGCTGTATATATCTGTATGTAGTAATCTCATGAGCTCCCTCTAGTGGTGGCTGTATAAATCTGTATGCAGTAATCTCCTGAGCTCCCTCTAGTGGTGGCTGTATATATCTGTATGCAGTAATCTCCTGAGCTCCCTCTAGTGGTGGCTGTATATATCTGTATGTAGTCATCTCCTGAGCTCCCTCTAGTGGTGGCTGTATATATCTGTATGTAGTAATCTCCTGAGCTCCCTCTAGTGGTGACTGTATATATCTGTATGTAGTAATCTCCTGAGCTCCCTCTAGTGGTGGCTGTATATATCTGTATGTAGTAATCTCCTGAGCTCCCTCTAGTGGTGGCTGTATATATCTGTATGCAGTAATCTCCTGAGCTCCCTCTAGTGGTGACTGTATATATCTGTATGTAGTAATCTCCTGAGGTCCCTCTAGTGGTGGCTGTATATATCTGTATGCAGTAACCTCCTGAGCTCCCTCTAGTGGTGGCTGTATATATCTGTATGTAGTAATCTCCTGAGCTCCCTCTAGTGGTGGCTGTATATGTCTGTATGTAGTCATCTCCTGAGCTCCCTCTAGTGGTGGATGTATATATCTGTATGTAGTGGTCTCCTGAGCTCCCTCTAGTGGTGGATGTATATATCTGCATGCAGTAATCTCCTGAGCTTCCTCTAGTGGTGGCTGTATATATCTGTATGCAGTAATCTCCTGAGCTCCCTCTAGTGGTGGCTGTATATATCTGTATGCAGTAATCTCCTGAGCTCCCTCTAGTGGTGACTGTATATATCTGTATGTAGTAATCTCCTGAGGTCCCTCTAGTGGTGGCTGTATATATCTGTATGCAGTAACCTCCTGAGCTCCCTCTAGTGGTGGCTGTATATATCTGTATGTAGTAATCTCCTGAGCTCCCTCTAGTGGTGGCTGTATATGTCTGTATGTAGTCATCTCCTGAGCTCCCTCTAGTGGTGGATGTATATATCTGTATGTAGTGGTCTCCTGAGCTCCCTCTAGTGGTGGATGTATATATCTGCATGCAGTAATCTCCTGAGCTTCCTCTAGTGGTGGCTGTATATATCTGTATGTAGTTATTCCTGAGCTCCCTCTAGTGGTGGCTGTATATATCTGTATGTAGTTATTCCTGAGCTCCCTCTAGTGGTGGGTGTATATATCTGTATGTAGTAGTATCTCCTGAGCTCCCTCTAGTGGTGGGCTGTATATATCTGTATGTAGTAATCTCCTGAGCTCCCTCTAGTGGTGGGTGTATATATCTGTATGTAGTAATCTCCTGAGCTCCCTCTAGTGGTAGCTGTATATATCTGTATGCAGTAATCTCCTGAGCTCCCTCTAGTGGTGGCTGTATATATCTGTATGCAGTAATCTCCTGAGCTCCCTCTAGTGGTAGCTGTATATATCTGTATGCAGTAATCTCCTGAGCTCCCTCTAGTGGTGGCTGTATATATCTGTATGTAGTTAATCTCCTGAGCTCCCTCTAGTGGTGGCTGTATAATCTGTATGCTAGTAATCTCCTGAGCTCTCTCTAATGGTGGCTGTATATATCTGTATGTAGTAATCTCCTGAGCTACTCTAGTGGTGGCTGTATATATCTGTATGTAGTAATCTCATGAGCTCCCTCTAGTGGTGGCTGTATAAATCTGTATGCAGTAATCTCCTGAGCTCCCTCTAGTGGTAGCTGTATATATCTGTATGTAGTAATCTCCTGAGCTCCCTCTAGTGGTGGCTGTATATATCTGTATGCAGTAATCTCCTGAGCTCCCTCTAGTGGTGGCTGTATAAATCTGTATGCAGTAATCTCCTGAGCTCCCTCTAGTGGTAGCTGTATATATCTGTATGCAGTAATCTCCTGAGCTCCCTCTAGTGGTGGCTGTACAAATCTGTATGCAGTAATCTCCTGAGCTACTTCTAGTGGTGGCTGTATATATCTGTATGTAGTAATCTCATGAGCTCCCTCTAGTGGTGGCTGTATAAATCTGTATGCAGTAATCTCCTGAGCTCCCTCTAGTGGTGGCTGTATATATCTGTATGCAGTAATCTCCTGAGCTCCCTCTAGTGGTGGCTGTATATATCTGTATGTAGTAATCTCCTGAGCTCCCTCTAGTGGTGGCTGTATATATCTGTATGCAGTAATCTCCTGAGCTCCCTCTAGTGGTGACTGTATATATCTGTATGTAGTAATCTCCTGAGGTCCCTCTAGTGGTGGCTGTATATATCTGTATGCAGTAACCTCCTGAGCTCCCTCTAGTGGTGGCTGTATATATCTGTATGTAGTAATCTCCTGAGCTCCCTCTAGTGGTGGCTGTATATGTCTGTATGTAGTCATCTCCTGAGCTCCCTCTAGTGGTGGATGTATATATCTGTATGTAGTGGTCTCCTGAGCTCCCTCTAGTGGTGGATGTATATATCTGCATGCAGTAATCTCCTGAGCTTCCTCTAGTGGTGGCTGTATATATCTGTATGCAGTAATCTCCTGAGCTCCCTCTAGTGGTGGCTGTATATATCTGTATGTAGTAATCTCCTGAGCTCCCTCTAGTGGTGGCTGTATATATCTGTATGTAGTAATCTCCTGAGCTCCCTCTAGTGGTGGCTGTATATATCTGTATGTAGTAATCTCCTGAGCTCTCTCTAATGGTGGCTGTATATATCTGCATGCTCCCCTAGTGTTGGCTATAGGCAGAGTGTTTTCTATGTTATTACATATCTAAGCAGGGGATTTGGAGCACTGTGTGAGAAGTTAGAAGCACTGAACATATACAGGTTCTCCATGGCTGTGGTGCTGTATTCTGATGTTACTGCACTTTCTATTCTTGATCATTTGCAGACAGTAGAGGAGGAGTTCGTGACCATAGAATCAGCCTGCACAGGGTTTTTTGTACTCTGTAAACACAGAGGGTCATTTATTAAGACCAGCGTTTTAGACTCCGGTCTTAATAACCCTGCGCTGGGTGTGCATCTGCTGGAGTTATAAAGAGGCGCCGTCCTCCACATAAGTTAAGCGCATGCACCGCCAGTCTAAATCTACGCCATCTTCCTTGCTGGCTTAAATTTAGACAATTTTTGATCCCTAAAACAGGCGTAGAAAATGATAAATGAGACAAGCCGTTGCCTTCCCTGCCCGTGCCATGCCTCTTTTATTAGACTTGGCATTAATGGGGAAAAGTCGCAGATTGCAGTGCAAATAACTTTCGCGCCGCAATCTGCTTCATAAATACGCCAAAAAATTGGTGAATTTCCATCAGTAAATGACCCCCATAGCTCTGCACAGGAGCTCTTCCAAAAGTCTTCTCCTCACTGTGCGTGCAGATGCGCTCACACCTGCCTGCTGCCATTCCTGAGCAAGCTCTGCACTGGTGGCACTCCGATCCCGCAGCTGAATCCTCTTTAGGAGACGATCCTGGCGCTTGCTGGACTTTCTTGGACGCCCTGAAGCCTTCTTAACAAGAATTGAACCTCTTTCCTTGAAGTTCTTGATGATCCTATAAATTGTTGATTGAGGTGCAATCTTAGTAGCCACAATATCCTTGCCTGTGAAGCCATTTTTATGCAACGCAATGATGGCTGCACGCGTTTCTTTGCAGGTCACCATGGTTAACAATGGAAGAACAATGATTTCAAGCATCACCCTCCTGTTAACAGGTCAAGTCTGCCATTTTACCCAATCAGCCTGACATAATGATCTCCAGCCTTGTGCTCGTCAACATTCTCACCTGAGTTACCAAGACGATTACTGAAATGATCTCAGCAGGTCCTTTACTGACAGCAATGAAATGCAGTGGAAAGGTTTTTTGGGGATTAAGTAAATTTTCATGGCAAAGAAGGACGATGCAATTCATCTGATCATCTTCATAACATTCTGGAGTAGATGCAAATTGCTATTATAAAAACTTAAGCAGCAACTTTTCCAATTTTCTATATTTATGTAATTCTCAAAACTTTTGGCCACGACTGTACACAATAAAAGAGATTTTTTTTAATGAAGACACTTGAGACACTAGAGTTGCTTTATTTTTCATTTGACATACATTTTAGTAATTAAAAAACTGTTGCAAAAGTATGCATCCCCTATTACGATGAAGTCGCTCTGCTCCCATCCATCACAGTGACAGGGTAATGGCTGCCGATCTCGGCGTCTATCGCCTGCCATCATTACTTCACCTGTATTTACAGTTGTCTCCGGCTTCCAGGGATTATTAAGCTAATGCGCCAGTGATCTCCAGCGCCAGCTCAGCAAACTGTCAGTGACGCGCTCCGCCAGGGAGTCCTGGTCTGTGTTTCCATCATAGAACTGCGGGTGTAACGACTGTGTAATGTTATTAGTTGGATCACTCCCATCAGACATGGGACGATTGGAATAGGGCTGCAGTAAACAAATATTTTAGTAATCGAGTAATCTAATAAGAAAAACCTTCTTGAAATAATGTGTTCCTTTATTTGTATTCCTTACAGCGGTAGAGCAGATAAGGGCTTCCCTCACAGCTGCAATATACATTGTGTCAGAAGAACAGCCGGAATCTACCGTATCGGGTGTAGCTGGAGACCGCCGGCTGCTGCAGCGAGTGACTGCAATGGGACATAACGCTGTGGACGATACGCGGCATGTATGCCGGACCATGGCCCGATGAGAGCATGTAGCTGGCTGTACCCGGCTGTACCCAACACTGCAGCAGGCTGTTCTTCCGCCACAATGTGTATCTAGGGCTATGTTGTGAGCTTAGTCTATTCCCGTGCAGGATCCGACTGCTGGAGTTCACTGGCTGCCATGATGTCCCCCTTCCCCAGTGCCTCCATGCCATCCACCATGTCCCCCACTCCCCCCGATTAGCCCCTCCATGCCAAATCACCGGTGCCCCCATTCCCCCCCCCCCTCACCTCCTAACTTTATACTTACCTTTCCTGGCAGCGCTGCGTGCGCCGACACATGGAGTCCGCAGAAGACGCATCTTCATCCCAGCATGCACTGGGACCTGACGTCACAGCCAGCGTCATCCAGCGCGCTGCCGAGTCGGGAGGCCACGGAGCGGTGAGTGAGAAGCTTCATTTCACTCCCGCTCCGTGGTCATGTGATTTATACGAATTCTCGATGCAGTTTCCCTGCATCGAGGAATCATTTCAGCCCTAGATTGAAATGTACGTTCTGTGGTTAGAACAGGACGGCCACCGCGAGCTGCACCGGAATGTTGTCATTGTCATCCTGTTTGATGCGGCCGAGCTTAGTATTCTGCTGGTTGTTATTGGAAACAGTCAGCAAGCATGAGGATAGATACCCCCTAACAGCTTAGCAGAGGCCCTGTAATACAGAGGGGCTATGTGTAGACACTAAACAAACAGAGAATAGTAACATTTATTCTCTGAAGATGTAGAAGTGAGTGCAGCTCTGGAGTATAATACAGGATGTAACCCAGGATCAGTACAAGATAAGCAATGTATGTACACAGTGACTGCTCCAGCAGAATAGGGAGTGCAGCTCTGTAGTATAATACAGGATGTAACTCAGGATCAGTACAGGATAAGTAATGTATGTACACAGTGACTGCACCAGCAGAATAGTGAGTGCAGCTCTGCAGTATAATACAAGATGTAACTCAGGATCAGTACAGGATAAGTAATGTATGTACACAGGGACTGCACCAGCAGAATAGTGAGTGCAGCTCTGGAGTATAATACAGGATGTAACTCAGGATCAGTACAGGATAACTAATGTATGTACACAGTGACTGCACCAGCAGAATAGTGAGTGCAGCTCTGGAGTATAATACAGGATGTAACTCAGGATCAGTACAGGATAAGTAATGTATGTGCACAGTGACTGCACCAGCAGAATAGTGAGTGCAGCTCTGGAGTATAATACAGGATGTAACCCAGGATCAGTACAGGATAAGCAATGTATGTACACAGGGACTGCACCAGCAGAATAGTGAGTGCAGCTCTGGAGTATAATACAGGATGTAACTCAGGATCAGTACAGGATAAGTAATGTATGTACACAGTGACTGCACCAGCAGAATAGTGAGTGCAGCTCTGGAGTATAATACAGGATGTAACTCAGGATAAGTAATGTAATGTATGTACACAGTGACTGCACCAGCAGAATAGTGAGTGCAGCTCTGGAGTATAATACAGGATGTAACCCAGGATCAGCACAGGATAAGTAATGTATGTACACAGTGACTGCACCAGCAGAATAGTGAGTGCAGCTCTGGAGTATAATACAGGATGTAACTCAGGATAAGTAATGTAATGTATGTACACAGTGACTGCACCAGCAGAATAGTGAGTGCAGTTCTGGAGTATAATACAGGATGTAACTCAGGATCAGTACAGGATAAGTAATGTATGTACACAGTGACTGCACCAGCAGAATAGTGAGTGCAGCTCTGGAGTATCATACAGGATGTAACTCAGGATCAGTACAGGATAAGTAATGTATGTACACAGTGACTGCACCAGCAGAATAGTGAGTGCAGCTCTGGAGTATAATACAGGATGTAACTCAGGATCAGTACAGGATAAGTAATGTATGTACACAGTGACTGCACCGGCAGAATAGTGAGTGCAGCTCTGGAGTATAATACAGGATGTAACTCAGGATCAGTACAGGATAAGTAATGTATGTACACAGGGACTGCACCAGCAGAATAGTGAGTGCAGCTCTGTAGTATAATACAGGATGTAACTCAGCATCAGTACAGGATAAGTAATGTATGTACACAGTGACTGCACCAGCAGAATAGTGAGTGCAGCTCTGGAGTATAATACAGGATGTAACTCAGGATCAGTACAGGATAAGTAATGTATGTACACAGTGACTGCACCAGCAGAATAGTGAGTGCAGCTCTGGAGTATAATACAGGATGTAACCCAGGATCAGTACAGGATAAGCAATGTATGTACACAGGGACTGCACCAGCAGAATAGTGAGTGCAGCTCTGGAGTATAATACAGGATGTAACTCAGGATCAGTACAGGATAAGTAATGTATGTACACAGTGACTCCACCAGCAGAATATTGAGTGCAGCTCTGGAGTATAATACAGGATGTAACTCAGGATAAGTAATGTAATGTATGTACACAGTGACTGCACCAGCAGAATAGTGAGTGCAGCTCTGGAGTATAATACAGGATGTAACCCAGGATCAGCACAGGATAAGTAATGTATGTACACAGTGACTGCACCAGCAGAATAGTGAGTGCAGCTCTTGAGTATAATACAGGATGTAACCCAGGATCAGCACAGGATAAGTAATGTATGTACACAGTGACTGCACCAGCAGAATAGTGAGTGCAGCTCTGGAGTATAATACAGGATGTAACTCAGGATAAGTAATGTAATGTATGTACACAGTGACTGCACCAGCAGAATAGTGAGTGCAGTTCTGGAGTATAATACAGGATGTAACTCAGGATCAGTACAGGATAAGTAATGTATGTACACAGTGACTGCACCAGCAGAATAGTGAGTGCAGCTCTGGAGTATAATACAGGATGTAACTCAGGATCAGTACAGGATAAGTAATGTATGTACACAGTGACTGCACCAGCAGAATAGTGAGTGCAGCTCTGGAGTATAATACAGGATGTAACTCAGGATCAGTACAGGATAAGTAATGTATGTACACAGTGACTGCACCAGCAGAATAGTGAGTGCAGCTCTGGAGTATAATACAGGATGTAACTCAGGATCAGTACAGGATAAGTAATGTATGTACACAGTGACTGCACCAGCAGAATAGTGAGTGCAGCTCTGGAGTATAATACAGGATGTAACTCAGGATCAGTACAGGATAAGTAATGTATGTACACAGTGACTGCACCAGCAGAATAGTGAGTGCAGCTCTGGAGTATAATACAGGATGTAACTCAGGATCAGTACAGGATAAGTAATGTATGTACACAGTGACTGCACCAGCAGAATAGTGAGTGCAGCTCTGGAGTATAATGCAGGATGTAACATCAGGATCAGTACAGGATAAGTAATGTATGTACACAGTGACTGCACCAGCAGAATAGTGAGTGCAGCTCTGGAGTATAATACAGGATGTAACTCAGGATCAGTACAGGATAAGTAATGTATGTACACAGTGACTGCACCAGCAGAATAGTGAGTGCAGCTCTGGAGTATAATACAGGATGTAACTCAGGATCAGTACAGGATAAGTAATGTATGTACACAGTGACTGCACCAGCATAATAGTGAGTGCAGCTCTGGAGTATAATACAGGATGTAACTCAGGATCAGTACAGGATAAGTAATGTATGTACACAGTGACTGCACCAGCAGAATAGTGAGTGCAGCTCTGGAGTATAATACAGGATGTAACTCAGGATCAGTACAGGATAAGTAATGTATGTACACAGTGACTCCACCAGCAGAATAGTGAGTACAGCTCTGGAGTATAATACAGGATGTAAGTCAGGATCAGTACAGGATAAGTAATGTATGTACACAGTGACTGCACCAGCAGAATAGTGAGTGCAGCTCTGGAGTATAATACAGGATGTAACTCAGGATCAGTACAGGATAAGTAATGTATGTACACAGTGACTGCACCAGCAGAATAGTGAGTGCAGCTCTGGAGTATAATACAGGATGTAACTCAGGATCAGTACAGGATAAGTAATGTATGTACACAGTGACTGCACCGGCAGAATAGTGAGTGCAGCTCTGGAGTATAATGCAGGATGTAACACAGGATCAGTACAGGATAAGTAATGTATGTACACAGTGACTGCACCAGCAGAATAGTGAGTGCAGCTCTGGAGTATAATACAGGATGTAACTCAGGATCAGTACAGGATAAGTAATGTATGTACACAGTGACTGCACCAGCAGAATAGTGAGTGCAGCTCTGGAGTATAATACAGGATGTAACTCAGGATCAGTACAGGATAAGTAATGTATGTACACAGTGAATGCACCAGCATAATAGTGAGTGCAGCTCTGGAGTATAATACAGGATGTAACTCAGGATCAGTACAGGATAAGTAATGTATGTACACAGTGGCTGCACCAGCAGAATAGTGAGTGCAGCTCTGGAGTATAATACAGGATGTAACTCAGGATCAGTACAGGATAAGTAATGTATGTACACAGTGACTGCACCGGCAGAATAGTGAGTGCAGCTCTGGAGCATAATGCAGGATGTAACACAGGATCAGTACAGGATAAGTAATGTATGTACACAGTGACTGCACCAGCAGAATAGTGAGTGCAGCTCTGGAGTATAATACAGGATGTAACTCAGGATCAGTACAGGATAAGTAATGTATGTACACAGTGACTGCACCAGCAGAATAGTGAGTGCAGCTCTGGAGTATAATACAGGATGTAACTCAGGATCAGTACAGGATAAGTAATGTATGTACACAGTGACTGCACCAGCAGAATAGTGAGTACAGCTCTGGAGTATAATACAGGATGTAAGTCAGGATCAGTACAGGATAAGTAATGTATGTGCACAGTGACTGCACCAGCAGAATAGTGAGTGCAGCTCTGGAGTATAATACAGGATGTAAGTCAGGATCAGTACAGGATAAGTAATGTATGTACACAGTGACTGCACCAGCAGAATAGTGAGTGCAGCTCTGGAGCATAATACAGGATGTAACTCAGGATCAGTACAGGATCAGTAATGTATGTAGACAGTGAATGATAATTCCCTATCACTGATACCTGTGTCTAGGTGTTATATTTGGTTTGTAAATCAGTGCTAGGACCTGATGGGGAGAGTTGTGGTAATGGAAGTTTCCTTCCAGGATTGTACAGAGAGTTTTATCTTCCTCCTCTGTTGGATGATGAGTGTCTTCCTCGGCTCTTTGTCCTGGGCAGGGTGGGTCCCTGTCGTCCTGTATGGAATGGTTGGAATGGCTGTGCTGTCCCATATCACACTGGGCCCCAGTGACTTAGAGGAGGGGAGCATTTTTGGATGGTCTGTCTTGAGATAAAGTGTTGGGATGACAGTCTTATCTTCCCTCTCAGGAAACACTTTCACCCTGGAATTCCAGAGCTGTGGAAGAATAAACGGATCCTTAGAGCGCAGCAGATTATACCCTGTGACTGTCTCTGTACCTGTCATGTTCTGTACGATGGTTTGTGTGTTTCTCTCCCGCAGATGGGGTCCTCTCTCTCTCTCTCTCACTCTCTAAGTCTCACTCTCTAAGTCTCACTCTCTAAGTCTCACTCTCTAAGTCTCACTCTCTAAGTCTCACTCTCTAAGTCTCACTCTCTAAGTCTCACTCTCTAAGTCTCACTCTCTAAGTCTCACTCTCTAAGTCTCACTCTCTAAGTCTCTCACTTATTTAGTTCATAATTATTGTAACTTTATTTTATGTTCATAAACCCTTTTTGTCTGTACCGCGCCCTGCAGCTTGTGGCATAATATATAATAATAATAATAATGTGTCAATTATTTCTTTGTATATTTATAAATATCTGTGTTTTTCTAAGTATTACGGTAGTTTTATATTTCTATGTATTAGTATTATGGGGCACATTTATTAAGATTGGCATTTTAGACGCCGGTCTTAATAAACCCCTGCGCTGGTGGTGGATCCGCAGGAGTTACGGACGGGCGCCGGCCTCTCCATAAGTTCGGCGCATCCAGCTTCCTTGCTGTCTTACATTCAGACCATTTTCTGCAACTGAAACAGACGTAGAAAATGATGAATAACAGGGTCCAGACGGCCTTTCCCTGTCCACACCACACCCACTTTTTTTAGACCTGGCGTGAGCGGGGTGAAGTCGCAGATTGCGTTGTAAATACCGTTGTGCCGCAATCTGCGCCTGAAATATACCTAATATGGGTGTATTTCAGGTTGATAAATGACCCCCTATGTTTCTCTGTATTAGGCCTCATGCACACGACCGTTGTGTGTTTTGTGGTCCGCAAAACACGGATGGCGTCTGTGTGCGTTTCGCAATTTGCAGAACGGCATGGACAGCCTTTAATATAACTGCCTATTCTTGTACGCAAAACACGGACAAGAATAGGACGGGTTATATTTTTTTTGCGGACCACAGAATGGAGCACACGAAGTGCCATACGCATCTTTGGCGGCCCCATTGAAGTGACTGGGTCCGCATCCGAGACGCCAAAACTGCGGCTCGGATGTGGACCAAAACAACGTCCGTGTGCATGAGGCCTCAGTATTCTGTTTCTATGTACTAGGGTGCATTCACATGGCCAGATGTATTTTGTGTCCCGCAAACCGTGGATCCGCAAAATATGGCTGTGGTCCTTGTGGCATCCCCTTTTTCTGCTGACCCATTGACTTTAATGGGTCGATGGTCTGCATCTGCCGGGCACGTTTTACCTTTTGCGGAACGCACATTTATATGCAGAAAGCGAACCGAAGACAAAAAAATGCAGATGCCACACGAACTCTATACGTATTTTGTGGATCTACGGTTTGTGGACCGCACAACACATACAGTCGTGTGAATGCACCTTTAGTTGTAGGGAAGCATCCGAAGTCGATTCGCACAAAACTTCGCTGAATACTGTAGGGAGCGAGCGCTCCGTACAGTATTAGAATGTATTGGCTCCGATGAGCCGAAGTTGAGACTTCAGGTAATAACTTCATAAATTTATTTCTACAGTAAAACCCTTTTACCGAACTCGGTTTTGGTTCCAGGTGGGACCTCCGGCTCATAGGAGCCAATACATTCTAATACTGTAGGGAGCGCTCGCTCCGTACAGAATTCGAATAGACTTCGGATGTTTCTGTGTCAGTTGTGTCTCCGTGTATTTCTGGGTGTCTGACGCTGACAGCTGGGATGTGGGATTGGGCCGTCAGCTGCCAGGACACCAGATATTTCCCGTGTCCCACAGACATTCCTGTGTGTCCTCGTTATGGGACCGCTCATCCCACCATCGTCTCCACCAGTGATTCCTCCCGTGTAGCTATGTAGATAGGACTCCGGAAAAGCTGGATAAGAAGCTGTCCGTCAGTCCGTCAGCTCCTACAGGGGGGGGGGGGGGGGGGGGGCGGCAATCTTACCTTTTATCACCCCAAGTCCTTCTCCAGGGTGTGACCTCAGGGTCAGGCTTCCGGATGCAGTTTTGGAAGCAAAAATCAGGAGTGAATTCAGAACAGAGGAGAAGTCGTGTCCGTCCTTTATACTTTCTCTCCTTTTTATAATTATTTCCTGATTTTGGCTTTTAAAACTGCATCCAGAAACCTGACCGTGTGACCGCAGCCCAAGAAACCAGTTATCACATTCTTGATCCAGGGGTCATACATGATGTGATACAGGGTTATGGCTCTAGTCACACCCAGAGCTGCCCCAGTACCTGGGATACAGGCGGTCATACATGGTGTGATATGGGGAGGAGTCATACATGATGTGACAAGGGGGGGGGGTTGTGTCATACATGAAATGATACAGGGTAATGTCTCTAGTCACACCCAGAGCTGCCCCAGTACCTGGGATACAGGCAGTCATACATGATGTGATATGGGGGGGCGTCGTACATGATGTGATACAGGGGGTCATACATGATGTGATACAGGGTAATGTCTCTAGTCACACCCAGAGCTGCCCCAGTACCTGGGATACAGGCGGTCATACATGATGTGATATGGGGGGGGGGGGGGGGGAGTCATACATGATATGATACAGGGTTATGGCTCTAGTCACACCCAGAGCTGCCCCAGTGCCTGGGATACAGGCAGTCATACATGATGTGATACAGGGTTATGGCTCTAGTCACACCCAGAGCTGCCCCAGTGCCTGGGATACAGGCGGTCATACATGATGTGATATGGGGGGGGGGGGGGTCATACATGATATGATACAGGGTTATGGCTCTAGTCACACCCAGAGCTGCCCCAGTGCCTGGGATACAGGCGGTCATACATGATATGATACAGGGGGTCATACATGATGTGATACAGGGTAATGTCTCTAGTCACACCCAGAGCTGCCCCGGTGAGCCCCATTCCTGTGTGATCTCCGCCGTCCTGGAAACAAATGGACTGGAAACCGTTGACCGGGGAGCTTTCCATTCAGGGCTTAGCAGCGTCAGCAGCGTCTGTTTTTTCAGACCGTCCAACGTTTTGTATAAGCAAGATCAGCGTCTGTGTCTGAGCGCCCGGCGCTGCGAGACCCCCGGCTGATTACCCCTTCCGGGACCCCCATAGACTCCAGCCACAGACCGCGTTATACACCAGGGATCCATCCCCTCCACAAATCCCTCCTGTAGGGGCTTATAGCTCTGTTCATCCTGAGCTTCCTGGTTCAAGAATGCAATGTCCGAAATACAGTTAAGACTGACACAAAGGTTACATACTAAAGTTACACATATATATACACTATAGACAAGCCCTGCTATAGGTCAGCCTCACGACAATTGGGGGATTGCTATTCAAGCACTTCCCCGATCTGGCGGTTTTACTGTAATTGTTTGCTTTGTTGTCGCCTTGCACTTCGGGGGCCACATGTTGTTTCCAGGGGCCCTGACCGGCGTTCTCGCAGCTTTCACCAGACTTGGAAGTATCTAGAAATGGAAAGTATCTGATGATGTTGGCAAGTGGGCGCCGGTCACGGAAAGGGTTAATCCCGGATAAAGTGGAGCACTGATGATGCCCATGTATAGGCACAGGCGGCCGCCCAGATAACAGGCTATTTTGATGCTGTCGATCAGGTGTAGATCAGAGCACAAGGTCACCCCCCCCCCCCCCCCCAGTGTAATAACAGGGGCCGCCAAAGTCTGTGTCCGAACCCACAACTTTCTAATAGACTCAGTGTCTCAAATTCTTGCCATTTTCCACATCTCTGCTTGCTGTCAGTGAATGGGAACATTCTTGAAGGTGGACAACCCATGCCCTTATACTTCTCACAGCTGAAGGTTTGTAACAGTTGTATCCATTCCAAATATCCTGGGCTCCAGACTGATACATTGTAACAAACTGTCCAGATGAAGGGGCTGGTCCCTAGAGATTGTAGCCGCGCCATTAAATGGTTAACTCTCCCCCTGTAGCCGGGGCCTCAGCAGATGATCCAGTGAATGGTTGCGTCATGTGACTGGCGGTCGGGTGCCGCGGTGTACGCAGCCTATAGATTGCTAGCTCTGCGCCTCTATTTAAAGGAACACTCCACCATTAATTTACAAAACTGGGAAAATCGTTCACTTTGTAAACTCTTTGCTTTCCTTTCCTCCAGTCTCATCCAAAGCTGTGCCCACCGTTCTGCTGGTTTTCTACCCCTAAAGGGCGGCCATATTTGTGGTCACCCGACTTTCCCAGGCACAAATGTGACCAGTTTCCCAGTTTCTAGAAGGAAACCATCAACAAGCTGCTGCTGACAGACCCATTACACTGTAGACGGCCATAATGGAGTCTGCCGGCAGCAGCAGCTTGCTGATGGTTTCCATGTGTAACCAATCATTTCCCTATGTGACACACGGTCTCCTCAGGTTTCTGGAGCCTTTGTTCTACCTGACGGTTGCTGTCACTGTGTCTGCGCTGATTACTTTCACACTGGCGTTGTGAAGATTCGTCGCCGGAACTGCCTGCCGTATCCGGAAATCCGCACATTGAAAGGCCCAGTAACCCTCACAAGTCCACTGGGAAACCCCCCAACTAGGGATGAGCGAACCCGAACATCACCAGGTTCGGCTGCGTTGGGAAAACGGAATATAACGGAATTGGAAGCCTTTAAGAGGAGTTCCGCTTTGATCCGTCAGAAGTCTATGGCCGAGCAGAACGGATCCGTCTGGGTTCAGCAGTGCGTGGAATGAGGAGGCGGGGCTTGGTGGGGAAGGGAGGAGCCTGAGAGCTCCTGATATAATCACAGGAGAGACTGACAACCTGTCTGCATAGCAGGGCGATGTCTGAACCGGTAGTCAGACTGTGTGGATGTAGCAGAGCTGGGATGGGATCCTGCTGGTAACTTACCACCATCCTGGGTACTTCCTACACGCGTGTTGTGACTGACATGTATTCTGCCCACATGTATCTGTACACGGGCAGTCCCTGCAGCTGACCGCTCCTGTGGCCGAGCATGCATGTTCCTTCATTAGGGAAAGCGCGTGGACCAAGGATGAGGCATAGTGACCGCCAGCAGGCCCGGCTCCGGGGAGAGTCCGGTGACCTCCGTGTAATGTACGGACGCTTCTCGTCTTTAGGTGGCGCCATTTTTCTTTAGTCGCTTTCTCTTAGAGCTCATGTGTTATGGGTCAGTATAACTGAGCTGTAGATACTCTGTGCTGCTGTGTGATGCCTCGTCAGGCCATGCTGCCTCAGTGCGGGCTCATAGGTGTGTTATTACACTGCATCAGGGTTTGGCGGGTCCCGTATACAGGGGGTGCACGAGGACGCACTGAGCCCCCCCCCCCCACATCACTGACTGGCGGCCATATTTCTGGGGTGCGGTGATTTGCGGGGGCGCTCAGTAACGATGCCTCATGTTCTGCGCGCTGGTTTGCTGTGATGCCGGTTGATATCGGGGACATTCGGTGACCGTCTCTCTCTCTCTCTCTCTCTTCCAGTTGCCCTTTCCCAGGACCCCAGCCAGTCCTCAGAGAAGCCCATCATCCGCTGCCATAAATGTGGGGAGCCCTGCAAAGGCGAGGTGCTGCGCGTCCAGGCCAAGCATTTCCACATCAAGTGCTTCATATGCAAAGGTAACGACCGGCGTCCATGATGGAAGCATCTCCGGCGCACTCCCAGCAACCAAGAGACGGTGGAGTAATGTGGGGGTGGGGCAGTGCTTGGGGGTGGGGCAGTAGTTTGGGGGTGGAGCAGTGCTTGGGGGTGGGGCAGTGCTTAGGGGGTGGGCAGTAGTTTGGGGGTGGGGCAGTAGTTTGGGGGTGTGGCAGTAGTTTGGGGGTGGAGTTGGATTTTGCAACTTTTCTACGCCAAAAACAGACATAGGGGGGATAATGAATTTTCTCTAAAATCTACTGTCCTAAGGCTACTTTCACACTAGCGTTTATCTTTTCCGGCATAAAGTTCCGTCCTTGGGGCTCAATACCGGAAAAGAACTGATCAGTTTCATCCCCGTGTATTCTGAATGGAGAGAAATCCGTCCAGGAAGCATCAGTTCATTCACTCTTACGGTATTTTCTCCGTCCAAAATTGCGGAACACTTGCCGGCATTATTCTCCATTGAAATGCATTAATGCCGTATCCGGCACCAAATGTTCTGGCAAAAAGGATCCAGTTTTCCGGTCTGCACATGCAGGACCTTTAATAATGAAAAAAAAAAAAAAAAACTGATCCGTTTTTCCGGATGACACCAGAGAGACGGATCCGTCTACAAATGCCATCCGTTTGCACATGGATTTCCGGATCCGGCAGGCAGTTCCGGCGACAGAACTGCCTGCCGGATCTTCACAAGGTAAGTGTGACAGTAGCCTAAGACTGAAGCCTCCGTGTCACAGGCTGATGGCCGCACGTACACGTGCAAGAAAAAGTAAGTGAACCCCTTGGACGTTCCTGCTTACAGTGTGCGGTCGGATTGTGTCGGCGTCAGATATTTCTGCATTTCCAGTGTTTTATTTGGCACATTGGATACATCCACGGTGCAGGGGGAGGTAAGTGAACCCCCTGACCTGTAGAGCCCCAATGTTTCATGCAGCTCCAAGTAATTTACACAATGTTGAGGAGGAATTCTGGAGCGCTCCTCCCTGCAGACGTGCACAGAGTTCTCAGTGGGTTAAAGGGGTATTCCGGTTATAACACGTTATCTGATAGCTATAGATGGATGAGGGTCCGACTTCTCAGACACCCACTGTTCACCCCCGGACCCCAAAATCAGAGGATGTTTGAGCATTCGCAGTGCCACTCCATGCATTCTCTGTGGCACTGCCAGAAACGGCATAGTAGTCATCCTCAGGTCAGGTCTCGGCATCACCGTAGGGTAAAGGAGAAGACCGTGACTTGGTCCGTCCCAAACAAATCATCTTCCACCATTCTTTGGTCTTTTGTTTGTGTTGGTCATTGTCTTGTTGCATCACCAATGTCTCTTCAGCTTCATGGCATGGACGGTGACCTTACATTCTCCTGTAATATGTTTTCATTAATTGTTCTCTCAATGATTGCAAGATGTCCAGACCCCAAGGGGGCAGAGCCGCCCAAACCATGATGCCCCCTCCACCAGTCAAAAACCATGATGCTTCTTCCACCACCCCAAACTGTGATGCCCCCTCCACCAACCTAAAAACATGATGATGCTCCTCCACCAGCCCCAAACTGTGATGTCCCCCAGCCCCAATCCATGATGTCTCCTCCACCAGCCCCAAACCGTCATATCTCCTCCACCAGCCCCAAACCGTCATGTCTCCTCCACCAGCCCCAAACCGTCATGTCTCCTCCACCAGCCCCAAACCGTCATGTCTCCTCCACCAGCCCCAAACCGTCATGTCTCCTCCACCAGCCCCAAACCGTCATGTCTCCTCCACCAGCCCCAAACCACATTGCTTCACTAACAAGTGATCATGAAGCTCACTCCACCAGCCCCAGTTCATGATGCGTCTTTATGATATACCGTACCTTCTGAGATCTTCTGAAAGTTGTTTGTCTCAAGGTATGGGTTCACACGAGCCAGTTTTTCTTGACCAGAGCAGATTTGTCAGTAACCAGGCTTGGTGTGCCTTTATTTAATGTGAACCCTGTACATCCAATCTCATCTACTTAACTGAAACACCTCCTGCCATTTAGCTCTTGGTGAAGTTCTTATACGGAGGTTCACTTACTTTCCCCCTGCACTGTGGACATTGCTCGTTGTGCTCCATAGAAGAAGTGAACGGTCCAAGTGTTTGGATGATATTAGTTTAGTTACATTGTGTTTTTTTTTTTATCATTGCGACTCAGATATAATCAGATCTCTAATTATTAGCAATCAATGCAGATATCCAGGGACTTCCAAAGGGTTCACTTACTTATTTTTGCAGCTGTAGCCGTCTGTACCACAGAAAGTCCTGCTGCATTACAGCCGGCGCCCTCTAGTGGTGGGGGGATCTGCTGATGGGACATTGGTGGGAGGCTGTATAACAACCATATATGAAATCTTCCCTGAGAGCTTTGTCCCGGCTCTTGTGCAGCTCACAGGGGCCCAGCCTTCTCTTGGGGCCCCAATGAGCTGTTATAGGAAGGGTTCATGCCCCATAAACCAGAGACAACGCACAGAATAACCCCCATTGTGTGTCCTGTGACAGCTCCCTGATAACGTGACCCTGCAGCTGCTGATAACAGAGACCACTTGTAGTAACTGAGAGACTGCAGATCATTACTGGTCAGATCCAGGCGCCCGCGGACTACAGCGCTGATGTAGCAGAGCCGGGATGGTCACGAGTCTCTGGATTATTATAATTTGTTATTAGTGGTTTTACACAGGACTGCAGGTAATATCTACTATAGTATCTTTACTCAGAGAGTTATCACTGTGTTATCTGTGGTGTTACATAGGACTGCAGGTAATATCTACTATAGTATCTTTACTCAGAGAGTTATCACTGTGTTTTCTGTGGTGTTACATAGGACTGCAGGTAATATCTACTATAGTATCTTTACTCAGAGTTATCACTGTGTTATCTGTGGTGTTACATAGGACTGCAGGTAATATGTACTATAGTATCTGTACTCAGAGTTATCACTGTTATCTGTGGTGTTACATAGGACTGCAGATGACATCTACTACATTATGTGTACTCAGAGTTATCACTGTGTTATCTGTGGTTTTACATAGGACTGCAGCTGACATCTACTACACTATCTGTACTCAGAGAATTATCACTGTGTGACCTGTGGTGTTACATAGGACTGCAGGTGACATCTACTACATTATCTTTACTCAGAGAATTATCACTGTGTGACCTGTGGTGTTACATAGGACTGCAGGTGACATGTACTACATTATATGTACTCAGAGAGTTATCACTGTGTTATCTGTGGTATTACATAGGACTGCAGGTGACATCCACTATATTATCTGTACTCAGAGAGTTATCACTGTGTTATCTGTGGTTTTACATAGGACTGCAGGTGACATCTACTACACTATCTGTACTCAGAGAATTATCACTGTGTGACCTGTGGTGTTACATAGGACTGCAGGTGACATCCACTATATTATCTGTACTCAGAGAGTTATCACTGTGTTATCTGTGGTTTTACATAGGACTGCAGGTGACATCTACTACACTATCTGTACTCAGAGAATTATCACTGTGTGACCTGTGGTGTTACATAGGACTGCAGGTGACATCTACTACATTATCTTTACTCAGAGAATTATCACTGTGTGACCTGTGGTGTTACATAGGACTGCAGGTGACATGTACTACATTATATGTACTCAGAGAGTTATCACTGTGTTATCTGTGGTGTTACATAGGACTGCAGGTGACATCCACTATATTATCTGTACTCAGAGAGTTATCACTGTGTTATCTGTGGTTTTACATAGGACTGCAGGTGACATCAACTACACTATCTGTACTCAGAGAGTTATCACTGTGTTATCTGTGGTGTTACATAGGACTGCAGGTGACATCTACTACATTATCCGGTGCAGAAATCATGTAGTCAGTAAGTTTGCCTCGCCTGTTTGCTGTATACAGCACTGTGGTAGTAATTAGTACTCGGGGCACCAGGTACTTATACATTCGTCCTCATCGCTATCCTCCGGACAGTGATACAGTTGAATACTGCGGCTGTTCACACTGGGATATTATCGTTGTCCGTATTTTCAGCGCGGAGAACTTTGTCTCAGGAGTTTGGACATTTCTGAGCTCCATCTCCATCCAGATCTGATGACCTTGTTAGTCATTGCCTCCCGGGTGGCTGCGGCTCTTGCGAGGAATCGGTCTTTGTGGTCAGAGTAATGGAGGACGCCATGTCCGCTTCCCTCCTCGTCTGCTCCGATACATTGTTGCCCCCTCATTAGCGGGTATCTGGGGGGATCACTGGTGGCTCCTTCCAGGTAATGATATCCGTCTGGGTGATGTGGAGGGAATATCGCCAGGAGCCGCTGATCTTGGGAAGGAGATTTCGGAGGAATCCGATCCAGGCGAGCGCTGACCTTGGACACGTGTGGAAGAACGCGCGGCTCCGGTTACAGATTGTTCAATTAAAAATGGATGACTATCAGAAATTCAGTAAGCCTGTCTGCAAGGAGGGGGAAACCGTGATTTCTGCTGGTGTGAATATAGGGTCCGGGGCGGTCACAGAGCTTGGATACGGAAGTTAGATACAGCACATGTAGCAATCAGAAAAAGAAATGTTTCTGCTTCATGGAACCTCGACCCAGTGGTGAAGCTTTCAGATCAGGATCCTTAGCTGGGGGTCAGTAGTAATGAATCCCTCCATTATTGTAGACCACAAGGGAGACTTTCATCAACCCCTCACTGCTCTAGACCACCAGAAATACTGACACTGACATTAAACCCCTCACTGCCCTAGACCACCAGAAATACTGACACTGACATTCAATCCCTCACTGCCCTAGACCACCAGAAATACTGACACTGACATTAAACCCCTCACTGCCCTAGACCACCAGAAATACTGACACTGACATTCAACCCCTCACTGCCCTAGACCACCAGAAATACTGACATTCAACCCCTCACTGCCCTAGACCACCAGAAATACTGACACTGGCATTCAACCCCTCACTGCCCTAGACCACCAGAAATACTGACACTGACATTCAATCCCTCACTGCCCTAGACCACCAGAAATACTGACACTGACATTCAACCCCTCACTGCCCTAGACCACCAGAAATACTGACACTGACATTCAATCCCTCACTGCCCTAGACCACCAGAAATACTGACATTCAATCCCTCACTGCCCTAGACCACCAGAAATACTGACACTGACATTCAACCCCTCACTGCCCTAGACCACCAGAAATACTGACACTGACATTCAATCCCTCACTGCCCTAGACCACCAGAAATACTGACACTCAATCCCTCACTGCCCTAGACCACCAAAAATACTGACACTGACATTCAATCCCTCACTGCCCTAGACCACCAGAAATACTGACACTGACATTAAACCCCTCACTGCCCTAGACCACCAGAAATACTGACACTGGCATTAAACCCCTCACTGCCCTAGACCACCAGAAATACTGACACTGGCATTAAACCCCTCACTGCCCTAGACCACCAGAAATACTGACACTGGCATTAAACCCCTCACTGCCCTAGACCACCAGAAATACTGACACTGACATTCAACCCCTCACTGCCCTAGACCACCAGAAATACTGACACTGACATTCAACCCCTCACTGCCCTAGACCACCAGAAATACTGACACTGACATTCAACCCCTCATTGCCCTAGACCACCAGAAATACTGACACTGACATTCAACCCCTCACTGCCCTAGACCACCAGAAATACTGACACTGACATTCAATCCCTCACTGCCCTAGACCACCAGAAATACTGACACTCAATCCCTCACTGCCCTAGACCACCAGAAATACTGACACTGACATTCAACCCCTCACTGCCCTAGACCACCAGAAATACTGACACTGACATTCAATACAGTTGTGTTCAAAAATATTCAACCCCCAATGCTGTAAAGGGTTTTAGGGAATTTAGTGCACATTTGTAATTGTGTTCAGAATGAAATCTTACAAGGACTTTTTAAAGAACCAAATGCAACTAAAATGACATCAATTGTTTTTGTAATACAGTATTAAATGTTTTTTTTTTGTGATTTCTTCATTGACACAATTATTCAACCCCTTAAAGACTACCACTCTTAAGAACAGAGGTTCATTCAAGTGTTTTCGATCAGGTATTGAAAACACCTGTGGATGTCAAGGAGCAGCAATCAAGCATAATAAGCACCAATGAGGCAGATGTAAAAGGACTGTGATACTCGGCTCCTTCTAGACATTTACTGGTGTGTTTACAAACATGGTGAAGTCAAGAGAATGGTCCAGGAAGACAAGAGAAGAGGTGATTTCTCTTCACAGGAAGGGCAATGGCTATAAGAAGATTGCAAAGATGTTAAACACACCAAGAGACACCATAGGAAGCATCATTCGCAAATTCAAGGCAAAGGGCACTGCTGAAACGCTCGCTGGTCGTGGCAGAAAGAAGATGCTGACTCCGACTGCTGTGCGCTACCTGAAGCGCAAAGTGGAGAAAAGTCCCCGTGTGACTGCTGAGGAGCTGAGAAAAGATCTGTCAGATGTGGGCACTGAAGTCTCAGCTCAGACAATAATGCGCACACTCAGGGGCCCTGGTGCAAGAGTTGAGCTTGGGCCCCCCCTTTCCTTAAACCTTTGTGCAAAAATTAAAAATGCACCCTCCTCCTCCTCTTTACCAAATTCTTAATCTAACTCCTTCTTTCCAGCCAGAGGTGTAACTTGCATACACTTTCTATAATACCAGTGTCTTCTTATGTGGCACAAGGGTCTTTGGGCCCCTCAGGCTCCTGGGCCCGGTAGCGACTGCTACCTCTGCACCCCCTATAGCTACGCCCCTGCGCACACTGCGTAATGAAGGCCTCCATGCCAGAACTCCCAGGCGCACCCCTCGCTGTCTCCAAGGAATAAGAAGAGCCGACTGCAGTATGCCAAAAGTCATGTGGACAAACCACAAAAGTTTTGGGATAGTGTTCTGTGGACTGAAGAAACAAAACTAGAACTGTTTGGGCCCATGGATCAACGCTATGTTTGGAGGAGGAAGAACAAGGCCTATGAAGAAAAGAACACCTCGCCTACTGTGAAGCATGGCGGGGGGTCAATCATGCCTTGGGGCTGTTCTGCTTCTACAGGTACAGGGAAGCTTCAGCGTGTGCAAGGTGCCATGAAGTCTCTTCAGTACCAGGAGATATTGGATGAAAATGTGATGCAGTCCGTCACAAACCTGAGGCTTGGGAGACGTTGGACCTTTCAGCAGGACAATGATCCCAAGCATAGCTCCGAGTCCACTAGAGCATGGGTGCAGATTAAGGGCTGGGACATTGTGAAGTGGCCATCGCAGTCACCAGACTCAAATCCGATTGAGAACCTCTGGTGGGACTTAAAGAAAGCAGTGCGCAAGCCTAAGAATGTGACTGAACTGGAGGCTTCTGCCCATGAAGAATGGGCGAAGATACCCGTAGATCGCTGCAAGACACTTGTGTCAGGCTATGCTTCACGTTTAACAGCTGTTATAACTAGAAAAGGATGTTGTACTAAGTACTAAGATTGAATGTCACTTGGGGGTTGAATAAAACGGATAATGATGTGAGAAAAGAGATTCGTGGTTATTTCATTATAAATGTTATGTTATATTTGTCTGACTTACAAGATGACGGAAATGATCAAAATCAATGTCAAACTGGCCAAAACACTCAATTTCAGTGGGGGTTGAATAATTTTGAACACAACTGTACCTCACTGCCCTAGACCACCAGAAATACTGACACTGGCATTAAACCCCTCACTGCCCTAGACCACCAGAAATACTGACACTGACATTCAACCCCTCACTGCCCTAGACCACCAGAAATACTGACACTGACATTCAACCCCTCACTGCCCTAGACCACCAGAAATACTGACATTCAACCCCTCACTGCCCTAGACCACCAGAAATACTGACACTGGCATTCAACCCCTCACTGCCCTAGACCACCAGAAATACTGACACTGACATTCAACCCCTCACTGCCCTAGACCACCAGAAATACTGACACTGGCATTCAACCCCTCACTGCCCTAGACCACCAGAAATACTGACACTGGCATTCAACCCCTCACTGCCCTAGACCACCAGAAATACTGACACTGGCATTCAACCCCGTCACTGCTCTACACCATCAGAGGAGAACTTATTGACTCTACATGACTCCTGCAGCAGATATCGTAGTAGATGTTACCTACAGACCTATGTAACACCATCGGTGATATTGGAATTAGTCCCTTCACTGACCTAGACCACTGGGTAGACTGACACTGCGCTGCCCTAGATCTCCAGAGAACCTCACGTCATTGCCCGATACCTCCATGAATACTAAAATTAACAACCTCACTGTCCTTGACTACAGTATAGTCTAACATTAACTCTTTCACTGCCCTAGATCACCAGGGTTACAGACATTAACCCTTCACAGCCCGTGACCACTAGAGATACAAAAGCCGAGATAGACCTGTCAGCCGTGGGGCTGCGGCCATGAATTGTCCACAGCGATGGGGGCGGCTGACAGGTCGGCTCTGCAGGATGGAGTCTTGTCATGGAGAAAGTGTTTTATTCCCAATTCTGTGGCAAATACCGGTTACTCGCACATGCCGCGCTTCGCCTTCACATGTAAACCCTGTGCGGTTTTGCTGCGTGGTTCTCGGCTGCAAGGCATCGCCTACAGCGGCAGCACCCAGACTAAACGCTTCCTTTTCCTGACGTATGGGGTGTGACCACATGTGGCGGATAACGCTGCGGTTTATTACAATGGCAGAAAGTGAATGAAACTTTCTCAGATCTGACCCGTGGACTGCGGGCGGATTTCTGTCTTGTCCGTGGATTGTCTATGTCCTTTGTCCAGTGGAGAATCTGCATTTTTATTACTGGCCCTTTAATTGAGCCTCTACTTCAGCCCCCCCCCCCATCCCATGAGTGACCTCCCCACGAGCCCCCCCCCCCCCGGGGGTAGCTGATACCACGGATCGGAGTCTCCATGTGGTCGCTGGAGGCCCGGCCAGTAATGTGGGTCGATGGCCTCCGCAGGCGCCTGTCCCTCCGGCCGCCGCCGCCGCTCATAGTTCATTTCTTCTCTTTCCCAGAACATTTTATTATAAAACTTGAAGATAATTTCTGGGGAAAAACAAACCTCCAGAGAATATCGCATCCCCGCAGTATCTGTTACTGGGAAAGCTGGGTGCGGCCCCACAGCACGGATCCACTGCTATGCAACCGAGTCGCCCTATTGTAGAAATGAGAGGTTTCTGAGACACAGAGCTTGTTATAAAGCTGCTTTTGCTTTGCAGGATCCCTGCTTGCTGTCAGTGAATGAAAGGTTTTTTCATTGTTTACAAATAAGACAGAAAATCCCCTTGGATCCAGTCATAGTTTCACACAACTACAGTTTGCTACAATGTATCAGTGCAGAGAAGTCTGGACTCCAGGCTCATATCTACAGAGCTCCCTGGACAAGTGGGTGCGGTGGGGCCCTCTCAGCGTTCACTGATGGGTAGCGGGGCCCTGAACCTTTTTTGCACAGACACCATGAAACTTTTCTCCCATAGGGGATTAGTAGTTGTCCATGGTGTAGTATGCGCCAACGTGTGGCAGGGCCCCGCTGTATATTCTCAAATAGGGACGGATTGGCGATGTATGGACCTGTGACAAGCCCCCAGCTTTATCAGCACGACTAACAGGTGCAAGCTGTTCACTGACAGCAAGCAGAGATCTTGAAAATAAGTACGGGAAACATAAAGTCTGTTAGAAGGTTGCAGAATAATTTGAGATGAGGATAGATGGCGGCGTCCTGGGCGCAGCTGCTGCAGAATCACTTGTCAAGTGTCCAGAAGACGCCTGATCCTGTGTGGTTGAGGCGGGAGCCGGGGAATCCCCAAAAAGACGACTTAGAAAACTTTTCATCACTTCCCACAAGGACTGTCCCCACCTCAGAGTCCTGAATAGCAAATCATGTCCTGTTACTGCAAAGCTAGGTTGTCATTCAGGCGACTGGGAAAGCTGGGTAATCCTGGAGCTGCTGGACCCTGGGGCAGGATAAAGAGAGCAAGGAGGGAGAGGAGGGAGAGGAGGGGGACGCAGCTGCAGTCTGTAAGGAAGGAGGGGCAACAGCTGGAAAGAGACATCTGATTGGCTGAGAGCCCACAGCTCTGACATCACTAGAACGAGCCCGCCCACCCAGCAGGCATGGTGTCAAGTACTCCGTCTGGAATTCAGTGGCAGCAAGCAGAGATCTTTCAGCTTGTGAGAAATTGATACACAAAGTCTGTTACAAAGTTGCAGAACATGTGCCTCACCCTGATCTCTGGGGGAGAGGCGCTGCATTGTCTGATACAGGAACCTCGCTGATTTCTCCCGTTTTGCCGCTCGTCTCTTCTGGCATTTTGAGAATCTTAAGCTTTCAATCAAGGATAATTGAATTCTCAGAGGGCGGCAGAAATTGGCGCAGCGCCAAGCGCTCTGTTATTATTTACATGTGGTTTAATGAGTCTGATCCTGAGAAGAACCTCGGTGGGAAATAAAGTTTGTGGTAGATAAAGAATAATAAGCGTCCAAGGCGGCCACTTCTCTGCTGACGATGATAGGAGCGGGAGCCATGAGGAACAGTCTACGGATGACACCCGGGTGCCACCCGGCAGAGAGGGGCATCACCCGAACCCTGAGGTCTTCTCTGTGTGCATGGAGGTGACAGATCACAGCGCAGAGACTGAGACATCACCCGGAGAGTCCTCCGCATCTGTTACTGCCCCGCATGCATGGATATCCACTGCACAGTACCACTTCTCCTGTATATATATACACTGCACAGTACCACTTCTCCTGTATATATATACACTGCACAGTACCACTTCTCCTGTATATATATACACTGCACAGTACCACTTCTGTATATATATACACTGCACAGTACCACTTCTCCTGTATATATATACACTGCACAGTACCACTTCTCCTGTATATATATACACTGCACAGTACCACTTCTCCTGTATATATATACACTGCACAGTACCACTTCTCCTGTATATATATCCACTGCACAGTACCACTTCTCCTGTATATATATATACACTGCACAGTACCACTTCTCCTGTATATATATATACACTGCACAGTACCACTTCTCCTGTATATATATATATACACTGCACAGTACCACTTCTCCTGTATATATGGACACTGCACAGTACCACTTCTCCTGTACATATATATACACTGCACAGTACCACTTCTCCTGTCCTGTATACTGGGTTTAATCCTCAGTATCTGCTCTTCTCCTGTATATACAGTCACACTGTGATCTCCTCCTATACAGTTGCAAGAAAAAGTATGTGAACCCTTTGGAATGAGATGGATTTCTGCATAAATTGGTCATAAAATGTGATCCGATCTTCATCTAAGTCACAACAATAGACAATCACAGTCGGCTTAACCTAATAACACACAAAGAATTAAATGTTACCATGTTTTTATTGAACGCACCATGTAAACAGTCACAGTGCAGGTGGAGAAAGTATGTGAACCCTTGGATTTAATAACTGGTTGAACCTCCTTTGGCAGCAATAACTTCCACCAAACGTTCCCTGTAGTTGCAGATCAGACGGCACAACGGTCAGGAGTAATTCTTCACCATTCCTCTTTACAGAACTGTTTCAGTTCAGCAATATTCTTGGGATGTCCGGTGTGAATCGCTTTCTTGAGGTCCTGCCACAGCATCTCCATCGGGTTGAGGTCAGGACTCTGACTGGGCCGCTCCAGAAGGCGGATTTTCTTCTGTTGAAGCCATTCTGTTGTTGATTTACTTCTATGCTTTGGGTCGTTGTCCTGTTGCAGCATCCATCTTCTGTTGAGCTTCAGCTGGTGGACAGATGGCCTTAAAGGGGTTGTCCAAGTTATATTTATTGATGACCTATCCTCAGGATAGGTCATCAATATCAGATCGGAGGGGGTCCGACACCCGGCATCCCCTCCGATCAGCTGTTTGAAGAGAAGGCGTGCGCGGTGTCAGCGCTGCCTCCTCTTCACGGTTTACCTTCTAGCCGTTGCATCTGCAGTGGTGAGCAGGTGTAATTACACCCAAGCCGTCCCATTGAAATGAATGGGAAGGCTTGGGTGTAATTACACCTGCTCACCACTGCAGCTGCAACGGCTAGAAGGTAAACCGTGAAGAGGAGGCAGCGCTGACACCGCGCACGCCTTCTCTTCAAACAGCTGATCGGAGGGGATGCCGGGTGTCGGACCCCCTCCGATCTGATATTGATGACCTATCCTGAGGATAGGTCATCAATAAATATAACTTGGACAACCCCTTTAAGTTCTCCTGCAAAATGTCTTGATAAACTTGGGAATTCATTTTTCCTTCGATGATAGCAATCCGTCCAGGCCCTGACACAGCAAAGCAGCCCCAAACCATGATGCCCCCCCACCATACGTCACAGTTGGGATGAGGTTTTGAGGTCGGTGTGCTGTGCCTCTTTTTCTCCCCACATAGTGTTGTGTGTTTCTTCCAAACAACTCCACTTTGGTTTCCTCTGTCCACAGAATATTTTGCCAGTGCTGCTGTGGAACATCCAGGTGCTCTTGTGCAAACTGTAAACGTGCAGCAATGGTTTTTTGGACAGCAGTGGCTTCCTCTGTGGTCTCCTCCCATGAAATCCATTCTTGTTTACTGTTTTACGTATCGTAGATTCGCTAACAGGGATGTCAGCATATGCCAGAGACTTCTGTAAGTCTTTAGCTGACACTCTAGGATTCTTCTTCCCCTCATTGAGCAGTCTGCGCTGTGCTCTTGCAGTCATCTTTACAGGACGGCCGCTCCTAGGGAGAGTAGCAGCAGTGCTGAACTTTCTCCATTTATAGACAATTTGTCTTACCGTGGACTCATGAACAGCAAGGTGTCACGGATGAAGTTAGCAGATAGCTGGAACATATAAATAAACAAGCCACTGGCTTGATCCCAAACTAAGGAGCTTATAGGTGAGCCCTATAAAACCCGAAGAGCTCTCCCTGACTGCTATGCACATGCAAGGTTCTGTATGGTAGACGATTGCATGCCCACGTATCTAAGACTGTGTGACACCTGAAAACCCTATAATAGTGAGGGGACACGACCACTGGCTCCCTGCATTTAATACGGACGGAGTCAGGGTCACCTAGAATCAAGCCAGCAGTATAGTATTGGGGGGCACAGCGGGCACAGTATTACAGGTGGCAGGATGGGGTCTTCAGAAGGTGGGGAGGAGGATAAAAAAGTAGTTGTCAAATTGTGCAAAGACCTGAGAAGTCTGAAAGGAATCATCATGGCGGTCTGGTCTGAACGGAGAAGATAAAGAAAGAGAACGTCTACATCAGAGGAGACCTCACTGGATGGAAGAGATGCGTGGCGCTGTATGCTCCTGAATGTTTTGTAGTTCTGTATGTAATGTTTTCCAAGAATGTCTCTAACAGTAGGGCTGGAGACAAGGGGTTAAGTTAAGAAATTGGCAATGGGGGGGCGCCATTTCAGTTTTCGCCTCAGGCAGCAGAAAGGCTAGGTGCACCTGACAGTACTACTTCTGTCCTTTATACCGGGTGTGATTCTCAGTATCTGGCTGGTAGCAGGGAGTAATAGTCTGCGTTTCCGTGCCCACGCAGAGGCGCGAGGCCGCAGGTGTCGTTGTCATCAGACGGAGCTGATCTGTTCCTTGTTTGGGGCGAGCGTCTGCCGTACTTCATTAAACATATGGATGTGTGAGGCGCGATTTCCTGGTGCAACACAAAGAAAACCTTTACTCCAGAATCTGCTGCCAAACCCGTGGGCGTGCGCTGAACACCCACCCATCTGCGCCTACCTGGCAGCATGCTTCCACCAAAACACTTGGCCGCCGTCCAGCGCAGCGACCTGCTGCCGTATTAACCTCATCCTTACTGCTTAGCCGTCTTAAGATTTCCCCTACTTCTGAATTATTTTGGAACTTCTTGGTCAAAAAATCCTGCATTACTGCCCTGTCCCTCAAGATTCCCAAAGAACACTCCTCCCTCTTAGGATCCCTCATCATCCCCATAGATTCTGCCCCTCTCTAGATCAGTATTGCTAACTGCCTCCCAGTAACTAATTATCCCCATAGATCAATGCTTCATTCTTCAGGATTCCAAGAGAACACTGCCACCATATGTACTGGATCCCTGTAGATCACTGCCTCCCCTCAGGATCCCTAAAGATCTCTGTCCTCTATTTCAGCACCCCCTTTTTATAACTGGCCCCACTTCTTCTCCTCGTAGAACACTGCCCCTTTCCTCATGATCTCAGTAGATCACCATCCCCTTGCTCAGGATCACTAAAGATCACAACTCACTCACTCAGCACCCTCATGAATGAAATCCCTCTCCCTCAGAATCCCCATAGATCTCTGCCTTCTACCTTTAGGATCCCCATAGATCACTGCCTTCTGCCTCAGGATCCCCATAGATCTCTGCCCTCTCCCTTCAGGATCCTCATAGATCACTTCCCTCTACCTTAGGATCTCCATAGATCTCTGCCATATCGCTCATGATCCCCATAGATCCCTGCCCTCTCCCTCATGATCCCCATAGCTCACTGCCCTCTCCCTCTGGATCCCCATAGATCACTGACTTCTCCCTCAGGATCCCCATAGATCATTGCCCTCTCCCTCAGGATCCCCATAGATCATTGCCCTCTCCCTCAGGATCCCTATAGATCATTGCCCTCTCCCTCAGGATCCCCATAGATCACTGCCCTCTCCTTCAGGATCCCCATAGAGCACTGCCCTCTCCCTCAGGATTAGTGATGAGCAGCATAGGCAATATTCAAATTCGCAAATTTTTGGCCACATATTCGGCATAAGTTTGCAAATTCGAGAATTCATGATTGCTAAAATCAGTAATGTAATATGCGCATGTTCATTACCTATAACAAGCAGACAATCGCACAAAGGCTAGATGAGAGCTTGTCCTGACACTAGCATAGCCCATGAGGTTTATCTAAGGTGTGATTATTAGGCTGCCATTGTAAGGTGTGCTGACTGTACCTGTCTCATGGATAGGTTGTTGGCTTGCACATACCTGGCTTTTGGCATACAGCCTTTGTGTGATTGTCTGTTATATGGAACGATTTAATACATCTATAAAAAGAAATTATTAAAGATAGGTTAAAAAACACTTCTAATAAAAATGTATTAATGATAGGTAAAATAAAAACTATAAAAATAAATATGGAAGATCGCATAGGGCTACTTTCACACTAGCGTTGTTTGAATCCGCCGTGCAATTCCGTCGCCAGAACTGCCCGCCGGATCTGGAAAAACGTGTGAAAACGGATTACATTTGAATCCTGATCAGGATTTTGATCACAATGAAAAAATGCATTGGAAAAAAAACAGATCCGCCATTTATGGACTTTAACTTTTTTTTCTAATTTTTCGGGATTAACCTGCAAAAAGCCGGATCCAGTTTGACGGAACACACGGCGCCGGATCCGGCATTAATGCAAGTCAATGGGAAAAAGGCCGGATCCGGCGTTCAGTCAAAGTGTTCAAAATTTTTGGCCAGAGAAAAAAATACAGCATGCTACCGTTTTCTGAAAAGCCTGATCAGTCAAAAAGACTGAACTGAAGACGTCCTAATGCATCCTGAACAGATTACTCTCCATTCAGAATGCACGGGGATAAAACTGATCAGTTCTTTTCCGGATTTGAGCCCCTAGGACGGAACTCAGCGCCAGAAAAGAAAAACGCAAGTGTGAAAGTAGCCTAATAAGGATAAAAAAAATCTAGAATATTCACAATTATGAACATATAGCATTATATTCTAGATCTTTGTGAATTCTCAAAGTGCCGATGTCCGTGATACAAATTTGCGATTAAAATATTCGCGCTCAACACTACTCCCCATAGATCATTGCCCTCTACCTCAGGATCCCCATAGATCACTGCCCTCTTCTTCAGGATCCCCATAGATCATTATCCTCTCCCTTAGGATCCCCATAGATCACTGCCCTCTCCATCAGGATCCCCACAGATCACTGCCCTCTCCCTCAGGATCCTCACAGATCTCTGCCCTCTCCCTCAGGATCCCCATAGATCTCTGCCCTCTCCCTCAGGATCCCCACAGATCACTGCCCTCTCCCTCAGGATCCCCATAGATCTCTGCCCTCTCTCTCAGGATCCCCACAGATCACTGCCCTCTCCCTCAGGATCCCCATAGATCTCTGCCCTCTCCCTCAGGATCCCCACAGATTACTGCCCTCTCCCTCAGGATCCCCATAGATCTCTGCCCTCTCTCTCAGGATTCCCACAGGTTACTGCTCTCTCCCTCAGGATCCCCATAGATCTCTGCCCTCTCCCTTAGGGTCCCCACAGATTACTGCCCTCTCCCTCAGGATCCCCACAGATCACTGCCCCTCTCTGAGATATGCCATCAATCCCTTACCCCTCTGGATTCCCATGGAGTTTAGTCACAACCCAGAGAAGTTGTGAAGGACCCGAGTGATGTCACTGTGTGGGCCGGGTCCTGTGTTGTGTGTGAGACGTTACTGGTTTTCCTCTATAGGTTTGGAGGAGTTGTAGTTCTTTCCTTATACTCACTCCTGTAGCCCCTTATAACATGCTAGAAATGTTTGGAGTTGTCGTTCTCTCATCTTATATCCCTCTCCCTGTAATGGCCCCATAATAACAGTCTGGACATGCTGGGAGTTGTAGTTTTGTCCTGTTATACTCCACTCCCTGTAATGGCCACTAACACCTCATAATCACAGTCTGGACATGCTGGGAGTAGTGGTTCTCTTCTAGCAGACTACAGATGCCACTGTATGATGTCCGTCTGGAGAAGCCCTTTAACCTACATGACTAAGGGACCGGGTGGTTTCGAAACGTGTTGGGTGAACATTGTCCCTTGGAAGCATCCGTAGGACTGTTGTGATGTCACACGAACATGCTCCTAAACCTTTTACTTGCCGGCTCCTTCACGCGCGTGTCAGCTACCGGCCGGATGCGGCGCGCGCAAAGTAATTAGAGCCAGAACCGCTTCGGAAGGAATTTCACCGCTCCAGTGGAGAAGATCTGAATGATAACACCATCCGCTCCCCATCTCTTGTGCAGGTTGTAATATTAGCAACTTGAATCTATGTAGCCAATCTCTTAACCAGCGCGGGTATTTAACTATAAAATCTATTACAAATCTTGATGTGAACACGGCCTTACACTTGAGTAATACCCATGGCAGTTTCTAGGGAATTTTGCCAACAGGGCGAACATTGCAAAAGCGTCCCCCCGCCCCCCAATTCATGTTCAAAAAGGACCTTTCATGGGTACTAACATTGCAAGATAACCATCAGGCGGTGTAGAGCGGCGTCCAGGGATCTCACTGCACTTACTATTATCTCTGGACGCCGCTCCGTTCGCCCGCTCTGGCCCCTGGTATATTCCACGCGCTGTAAGGTAATTGCTGCTAACTTCGCAACAGGGAGGAGACATCAGCTTCTCCCCTGGGCGTTCCTTCTCTCCTGGGCGTTCCTTCTCTCCTAGGCGTGCGTTACTTCTCTCCTGGGTGCTCCTTCTCCCCTGGGCGTTCCTTCTCCCCTGGGCGTGCCTTCTCCCCTGGGCGTTCCTTCTCCCCTGGGCGTTCCTTCTCCCCTGGCCTTCCTTCTCTCCTGGGCGTTCCTTCTCTCCTGGGCGTTCCTTCTCCCCTGGGCGTTCCTTCTCCCCTGGGCGTTCCTTCTCCCCTGGGCGTTCCTTCTCCCCTGGGCGCTCCTTCTCCCCTGGGCGTTCCTTCTCCCCTGGGCGTTCCTTCTCCCCTGGGCGTTCCTTCTCCCCTGGGCGTTCCTTCTCCCCTGGGCGTTCCTTCTCTCCTGGGCGTTCCTTCTCCCAGGCTGTAACGCTCTGCACTGCGATTGGACAGCGCTACAGCTGGGGAGAAGGAACGCCCAGGGACTCCTCCCTGGTAAACCGATTGTAGCAATCACCATAGAGCGCGGGCGAAGGTAACGGGGGCCACAGCGGGCGAACGTAGCGGGTATTTAACTATAAAATCTATTACAAATCTTGATGTGAACACGGCCTTACACTTGAGTAATACCCATGGCAGTTTCTAGGGAATTTTGCCAACAGGGCGAACATTGCAAAAGCGTCCCCCCGCCCCCCAATTCATGTTCAAAAAGAACCTTTCATGGGTACTAACATTGCAAGATAACCATCAGGCGGTGTAGAGCGGCGTCCAGGGATCTCACTGCACTTACTATTATCTCTGGACGCCGCTCCGTTCGCCCGCTCTGGCCCCCGGTATATTCCACGCGCTGTAAGGTAATTGCTGCTAACTTCGCAACAGGGAGGAGACATCAGCTTCTCCCCTGGGCGTTCCTTCTCCCCTGGGCGTTCCTTCTCCCCTGGGCGTTCCTTCTCCCCTGGGCTTTCCTTCTCCCCTGGGCGTTCCTTCTCCCCTGGGCGTTCCTTCTCCCCTGGGCGTTCCTTCTCTCCTGGGCGTTCCTTCTCTCCTGGGCGTTCCTTCTCCCCTGGGCTTTCCTTCTCCCCTGGGCGTTCCTTCTCCCCTGGGCGTTCCTTCTCTCCTGGGCGTTCCTTCTCTCCTGGGCGTTCCTTCTCTCCTGGGCGTTCCTTCTCCCCTGGGCGCTCCTTCTCTCCTGGGCATTCCATCTCCCCTGGGAGTTCCTTCTCGCCTGGGCGTTCCTGCTCGCCTGGGTGCTCCTTCTCTCCTGGGAGTTCCTTCTCCCCTGGGCGTTCCTTCTCTCCTGGGCGTTCCTTTTCTCCTGGGCGTTCCTTCTCTCCTGGGCGTTCCTTCTCTCCTGGGCGTTCCTTCTCTCCTAAGCGTTCCTTCTCTCCTGGGCGTTCCTTCTCTCCTAAGCGTTCCTTCTCTCCTAAGCGTTCCTTCTCTCCTGGGCGTTCCTTCTCCCCTGGGCGTTCCTTCTCCCCTGGGCGTTCCTTCTCCCCTGGGCGTGCGTTCCTTCTCTCCTGGGTGCTCCTTCTCCCCTGGGCGTTCCTTCTCTCCTGGGCGTTCCTTCTCCCAGGCTGTAACGCTCTGCACTGCGATTGGACAGCGCTACAGCTGGGGAGAAGGAACGCCCAGGGACTCCTCCCTGATGAACCGATTGTAGCAATCACCATAGAGCACGGGCGAAGGTAACGGGGGCCACAGCGGGCGAACGTAGCGGCACCCAAGGATAATAGTAAGTCTAGGGAGATCCCTGGGTGCCTCTCTACATGGCCAGATAGTTGTCTTACAATATTGGGACCCATGATCCTCTTTAAAGTCTCCACGGATCTCCGTTTGGTCACTTTCCTTTTCTTTTCAGTTTGTTTACACATACCTCTACCATCCAGGGTAATACAGCGCCTCATACCTCTTCCATCCAGGGTAATACAGCGCCTCATACCTCTACCATCCAGGGTAATACAGCGCCTCATACCTCTACCATCCAGGGTAATACAGCGCCTCATACCTCTACCATCCAGGGTAATACAGCGCCTCATACCTCTACCATCCAGGGTAATACAGCGCCTCATACCTCTACCATCCAGGGTAATACAGCGCTCCATACCTCTACCATCCAGGGTAATACAGCGCCTCATACCTCTACCATCCAGAGTAATAATGTGCCAGTAAGTGCCCCCAATATTGAGCCAGTAAGTGCCCCCATAGATGCCCCCCAATCATGTGCCAGTTAGAAGTGCCTCTCCATGCCCCCCGCTAATCATGTGCCTCCAGTATTGTCCTGTACCTCCATGTCAGCGATGCAGCCTCTTCCGGCCTGTGTCCTGCGCTGTACGGCTCAGGCGGCGCGATGACGTCATTGCGATGCCTGCGCCGGCCTCTGATAGGCTGCCGGCCTAGTGCCTGTAGCCTATCAGAGGAAGGGGAAGGGACACGCCTCTCCCTCCCCTGCCCCGCAGCATAGACATCTGTATCTCTGTCCTGAGGACGGCCATACAGATGACTATGGAGATCAGTGCAATGGAAGCGCTCATCCCCCGTTCCGCTCTCCGCCCTGACTGTAATTATATTATCGGGGGGGGGAGGGGGGTAATTGACCCGTTGCCTCCCCCTGCATCGCCAGTGTGACCAGCGCCCCCTTTGACTTGCGCCCCTTGCGGTGGCACCCCTTATCGGACAGATTCCGGACAGACGGGCAGTTCTCCATCGCTGAGCGTCGCTACAAACCGCTGTCGGCGTTACATTTGTAGTAATGACGAGCGCTCCTCGTTTTCCTGGTTCATATTCAGAATGAACCAGGAAGACTCAGGATGGACAGGGCTGTAGGTGTCTCCCAGGTAAAGTCATCCAGCGTTGTAGGAGGACGAAGTGACCATAAATGATGAGATGAAGCTGTAAGAATCCATAACCTGTGGCTGAAATCTGTGAGGATCAAGGGGAGGGTGATATCTATGAGGATCCAGGGGAGGGGGAGGAGATCTATGGGGATCCAGGGGAAGGGGAGGAGATCTATGGGGATCCGGGAAGGAGATCTATGGAGATCTGGGGGAGGGGGAGGAGATCTATGGGGATCCGGGGGAGGGGGGCTCTATGAGGATCCAGGGGAGGGGGAGATCTATGGGGATCCGTGGAGGGGGAGATCTATGTGGGTCTGGGGGAGGGGGAGGAGATCTATGGGGATCCAGGGGAAGGGGAGGAGATCTTTGGGGATTTGGGGGAGAGGGAGGAGATCTATGGGGATCTGGGGGAGGAGATCTATAAGGATCTGGTGGAGGGGGATGAGCTCTATGAGTATCCGGGGAGGAGATCTATGGGGATCCAGGGGAGATCTATGGGGATTCGGGGAGGAGATCTATTTGGATCTGGGGAGGAGATTTATGGGCAATCCGGGGGAGGGGGAGATCTATGGGAATCTGGGGGAGGGGGAGGAGATCTATGGGGATCTGGGGGAGGAGATCTATGGTATCTGGGGGAGGGGTAAATGATCTATGGGGATCCGGGGAGGTGGAGGAGATCTATGGGGATCCGGGGAGGTGGAGGAGATCTATGGGGGTCCGGGGAAGGTGGAGGAGATCTATGGGGGTCCGGGGGAGGCGATCTATGGGGGTCCGGGGGAGGGGGAGGAGATCTATGGGGATCTGGTGAAGGGGTAAATGATCTATGGGGATCCGGGGGAGGGGGGGTAATTGAGCCGTTGCCTCCCCCCTGCATCGCCAGTGTGACCAGCGCCCCCCTTGACTTGCGCCCCGTGTGGTGGCACCCCTTGCCCGGCCCTAGAAACGGCCCTGGTAATAACGACCCTTATTAAACAGGTTCCGGACAGACGGGCAGTTCTCCATCGCTGAGCGTTACATTTGTAGTAATGACGAGCGCTCCTCCCGCTCCTGTCTATGGGGATCCAGGGGAGATCTATGGGGATCCGGGGGAGGGGAGGAGATCTATTTGGATCTGGGGGAGGAGATCTATGGGGATCCGGGGGAGGGTGAGATCTATGGGCATCTGGGGGAGGGGGAGGAGATCTATGGGGATCTGGGGGAGGAGATCTATGGTATCCGGGGGAGGGGTAAATGATCTATGGGAATCCAGTGAGGTGGAGGAGATCTATGGGGATCCAGGGGAAGGGGAGGAGATCTTTGGGGATTTGGGGGAGAGGGAGGAGATCTATGGGGATCTGGGGGAGGAGATCTATGGGGATCTGGGGGAGGGGGAGGAGATCTATGGGGATTTGGGTGAGAGGGAGGAGATCTATGGGGATCTGGGGGAGGAGATCTATAAGGATCTGGTGGAGGGGGATGAGCTCTGAGTATCCGGGGAGGAGATCTATGGGGATCCAGGGGAGATCTATGGGGATCCAGGGGAGATCTATGGGGATCCGGGGGAGGGGAGGAGATCTATTGGGATCTGGGGGAGGAGATCTATTGGGATCTGGGGGAGGAGATCTATGGGGATCCGGGGGAGGGTGAGATCTATGGGGATCCGGGGGAGGGTGAGATCTATGGGCATCTGGGGGAGGGGGAGGAGATCTATGGGGATCTGGGGGAGGAGGAGATCTATGGGGATCTGGGGGAGGAGATCTATGGTATCCGGGGGAGGGGTAAATGATCTATGGGGATCCGGGGAGGTGGAGGAGATCTATGGGGGTTCGGGGAAGGTGGAGGAGATCTATGGGGGTCCGGGGGAGGGGGAGGAGATCTATGGGGATCCGGTGAAGGGGTAAATGATCTATGGGGATCCGGGGGAGGGGGGGTAATTGACCCGTTGCCTCCCCCCTGCATCGCCAGTGTGACCAGCGCCCCCCTTGACTTGCGCCCCGTGTGGTGGCACCCCTTGCCCGGCCCTAGAAACGGCCCTGGTAATAACGACCCTTATCGGACAGGTTCCGGACAGATGGGCAGTTCTCCATCGCTGAGCGTTGCTACAAACTGCTGTCGGCGTTACATTTGTAGTAATGACGAGCGCTCCTCCCGCTCCTGTCTATGGGGATCCAGGGGAGATCTATGAGGATGCGGGGGAGGGGAGGAGATCTATTTGGATCTGGGGGAGGAGATCTATGGGGATCCGGGGGAGGGTGAGATCTATGGGCATCTGGGGGAGGGGGAGGAGATCTATGGGGATCTGGGGGAGGAGATCTATGGTATCCGGGGGAGGGGTAAATGATCTATGGGGATCCAGTGAGGTGGAGGAGATCTATGGGGGTCCGGGGGAGGGGGAGGAGGAGATCTATGGGGATCCGGTGGAGGGATAAATGATCTATGGGGACCTGGGGGAGGGGAGATGAGCTCTATGGGGATCCAGGGGAGGGGGAGGAAATCTATGGGGATTGAGGGAAAGGGGAGGAGATCTATGGGGATCTGGGTGAGGAGATCTATGGGGATCCGGGGGAGGGGGAGGAGATCTATGGGGATCCGGGCGAGGGGAAGAAGATTTATGGGGATCTGGGGAGGGGATATAAAATTTATGGGGATCTGGGGGAAGGGGAAGAGATCTATAGGGATCTGGGGAGGGGATATAGAATCTATGGGGATCTGGGGGAGGGGGAGATCTATTGTGCTCCTCGGGAGGGTTCTGAGGTCTCTAGGGCCCCTTGGAGCCATTTTAGGAACATGATGGTTTATAATGGCCGTGTTGGTTGTTTCTCCTGTTTGGCACTCGTCCGTTTTCTCACTTTACGTATTTTCTATTTCTGCAGTTTGTGGCTGTGACTTGGCGCAGGGTGGCTTCTTCATCAAGAACGGGGAGTATCTATGCACGTTGGATTACCAGCGCATGTACGGGACGCAGTGCAGCGGCTGCGGAGAGTTCGTGGAGGGAGAAGTGGTGACGGCGCTGGGAAAGACCTACCACCCCGCCTGCTTCGCCTGCACTGCCTGCAAGTAAGTCCTGCAGTGGCAAAGCCACAAGTACGCCGAAATAACGTAAACTGGTGACAGTGTGATTTAGAAGTCGCCATATTGTAGTGCAGCTCAGCTATACGGCAGATGTCACCATTTTTGGTGCTATTTTTGGACCTTCTGCAGATATTGACATATTTATAGAAATTATCCCTCATGTTCTCCCCTCTCTGCAGACGTCCTTTTCCACCTGGAGATCGTGTGACATTCAATGGGAGAGACTGTCTGTGCCAGGAGTGTGCCGCCCAACCGATGTCTCCTGGAGCAAAGGAGCTGTCTGCACCCAGCAGTAAGTGTCCCCTCTGCGTCCTCCTCATATATGAACTCAAGGGCCACTCCACCTGATTAATAGTGATGGTAGAGATGGGAGCCAACCTGGAGCTCCTCCCCTTCTCTGCTGCCTGGAGCTCCTCCCCATCTCTGCTGCCTGGAGCTCCTCCCCATCTCTGCTGCCTGGAGCTCCTCCCCATCTCTGCTGCCTGGAGCTCCTTCCCATCTCTGCTGCCTGGAGCTCCTCCCCTTCTCTGCTGCCTGGAGCGCCTCCCATTCTCTGCTGCCTGGAGCTCCTCCCCTTCTCTTCTGCCTGGAGCTCCTCCCCTTCTCTTCTGCCAGGAGCTCCTTCTCTTCTGCCTGGAGCTCCTCCCCTTCTCTTCTGCCTGGAGCTCCTCCCCTTCTCTTCTGCCTGGAGCTCCTCCTCTTCTCTTCTGCCTGGAGCTCCTCCCCTTCTCTTCTGCCTGGAGCTCCTCCCCTTCTCTTCTGCCTGGAGCTCCTCCCCTTCTCTTCTGCCTGGAGCTCCTCCCCTTCTCTTCTGCCTGGAGCTCCTCCCCTTCTCTTCTGCCTGGAGCCCCTCCCCTTCTCTTCTGCCTGGAGCTCCTCCCCTTCTCTGCTGCCTGGAGCTCCTCCCCTTCTCTGCTGCCTGGAGCTCCTCCCCTTCTCTGCTGCCTGTACGTCTACAACAGAACGGAACTGTTCTGCTCCTGGACGGCGGCGACATAGTAAAGCAGTAGTAAAAATCTGATGAAACTGGACATATTTGGTATTGCCGTGGTTGCACCGACCCCCAGATTAGAGGTAAGGCTAGCTTCATACCAGCGCTTGACATCTCCAGGCTGTTCAAGCAGGGAGCCGCCTGCCGGAGATGTCAAGCGCTAGTGTGAACACAAAGTGCAATGGCGGGACTGCCGGTAATAAGTTATATGTACCCAAAATGGCGACATTGAAAATACGCTCTGCGAACTACAAGCCCGATACGGCTCCAGTCTCAGAAAACTAAAAATGTTACGGCCTATGGGGATCGGTGCAGCGGAGATGCAGAAGAATGAGGCCAGAAGGAAAAGTGTAAAACTCTTTCTTACTAAGTGCAACGTGGACCTTCAAATACATTTAGTAGTAGCAGGTTTTAAGTGCAATCTTTTCTGGCACCAGCAAGGATATGGAGGTAGATTGGATGGTGGCAATTTGTCCCCTAGGTGATACTGGCCCAGTACTGGTCTGGGTGATGGGTGTCTTGGCTGTAGTCCCTCACCGTGCAGCAGTGTCTTCGGTGCTGGTTGTAGCCGTTCACTCCGCTGTCTTCTCAAGGCTTCACGTGAGGCAGATGAATCAGTGATGTCTCTGGGGAAGGAGCTCCTCAGGTCGCCTCCTCTCCTCTCTGGGGACAGGACAGGAACTGCCCCTCCTGGAAGGAAGTAGGGCCAGCCCACTCCTAGCGAGAGGGGGGGAACAAGGGGGATAACCCTGTCCTTGCCAACCATTCCTTGCTGGATGCAAAGAATAAGATAGATAACATTATAACACAACTGTAGTACTTCCAGAAAAAGCAGCCCCTGGCTCACTGCTGCCCCCGAGCAGCCCCCAGGATGTCTGACGCGCTGTAGCCATGTGACAGGCGGTCTCAGTAACGCGATGGTGTCCCCAGAGGACGACACAGCTCGAAAAGCACATGCTGCTCCCTACACCAGCAAGGGTTAACCAGCGCGGCAGCGGACAGATGTGCTGTCATTTTAAGGGATATCAGGGGCTCATATTTATGGCGCCCGTTCCATGTGGTCGCGCCGAGCTGTCCCCTTATTTCAGGCAGATTCAGTAAATTCTGCTGGAACGCTCACTGTGAACATACGAGGCGCGGCGCCTCCATCTGTTACCGGACCGCGGCCACGCACACGAGACAAGCAGCTTCTGGCGGCTTCTGCTCTCCGTCCCCCGCAGCTCGTTATCTGCTAACCCACCGCCAAATTAGAGCCGATTACCACAGAGGTGCCCCAAATATCAACCGTCCGTAAAGGGGAAGAGCCCCCAAATATCAACCGTCCGTAAAGGGCAAGACCCTCCCAAATATCAACCGTCCGTAAAGGGGAAGAGCCCCCCAAATATCAACCGTCCGTAAAGGGGAAGACCCCCCGAAATATCAACCGTCCGTAAAGGGGAAGACCCCCCAAATATCAACCGTCCGTAAAGGGGAAGACCCCCATAATATCAACCGTCTGTAAAGGGGAAGACCCCCTAAATATCAACCGTCCGTAAAGGGCAAGACCCTCCCAAAATATCAACCGTCCGTAAAGGGGAAGACGCCCCCAAATATCAACCGTCCGTAAAGGGGAAGACGCCCCCAAATATCAACCGTCCGTAAAGGGGAAGACCCTCCCAAAATATCAACCATCTGTAAAGGGGAAGACCATCCCAAAATATCAACCGTCCGTAAAGGGGAAGACCCTCCCAAAATATCAACCGTCCGTAAAGGGGAAGACCCTCCCAAAATATCAACCGTCCGTAAAGGGGAAGACCCTCCCAAAATATCAACCGTCCGTAAAGGGCAAGTCCCCCCAAATATCAACCGTCCGTAAAGGGCAAGACCCCCCAAATATCAACCGTCCGTAAAGGGCAAGACCCCCCAAATATCAACCGTCTGTAAAGGGCAAGACCCCCCAAATATCAACCGTCCTTAAAGGGCAAGACCCCCCAAATATCAACCGTCCGTAAAGGGCAAGGCCCCCCAAATATCAGCCGTCCTTAAAGGGGAGTGTCCCGCTAAATATAAAACGTCCTTGAACAGGAAGTGACCCCCAAATATAAACCCATCCTTAAAGAGAAAGCATTGCCCCCGAAACATGAATTTATACTTAAAGGGGAAGGGCACAGTCCATCCTTTCCCAGTATAAATGTCATACAGTATTTAGATGTGGAACTGGGAATCTTGGTTTATTTGTCTTGCCCTCATCGTGAGTTACTTTATGTATTATGCTCCGGTCACATCCAGAGCTGCAGTTATATTCTGTCATACATTCCATTCACATCCAGAGCAGCAGTCACCATTCTTTTAAGTTCTTATGCTCCAATCACTTCCAGAGCTGCATTTATAATTCAGCTGCCTGCCTCTGGTAATAGTCATACACCCCTGAGCACCAGTGCGGAGATCCCACGATGCCATACAGCATCGAATGCAAAGTTCTTTCAGAAACACTACAACTCCCATTATGCACCACAGTGGGGTAATGTCTGCGTAGCTAGTGAGCTCCTGCTAAATTGGAAATGCAGCTTTAGAAGTGACTGGAGCATAAGATCAGAAGAAGATTCTGTGAAGTTCAGAGATTTCTGGAAAGTTTCTGCTCTCTGTTTTCTGTCCTTGGGGAATTCCTGACCTTGTGTTGCCTCGTCCCTCAGCAGTTCCTCCTGGCAGTACAGTCCTGGCATTTTACCTGTGGAAGAAGCCGGAACCCAATAATCCCCAGGAAATGTTAACCCCCGAGCCACCCTCTGCTGTCAGGACATCGCCCTATGGCCGTCATTACTCCTGACTTTCCCGGACTCCCAGGTGGTAAATCTGGGGGTTCTGTTATCGCTGGGGAGGACAACCCCTCCTTCGGACCGATGAGGCCAGACCGTGTGCTGTAGTTACGCCCCCCAACTGGGAAGAACTGACCGGGGACTGACGACCCGCAGCGTGAAGGGACCCCTCCTTATTAGACGGGCGGCCCCGCCGCGGCTCTAGGATAGACTATGAAAGACATGAACTGCGGCCGAATGTCTTGTGTCAAATGCGATGTGACAGTCAGACGTGGACACAGAGGGAGCGTGTCACAGCAGATCTACTCACCGCGCCCGGACGCTGCGCTGGGAAGTCGCCGCTGCAGTCACCATGAGGAGAGGGGATTAAACCCTGAGACTCGCTGCAAATAATCCTCACTAGTATCCAGCAGCCTGCGCCGCAAAACTAGCCAACGATGGGAACCGCAAACATAGCCAACGATGGGAACCGCAAACATAGCCAACGATGGGAACCGCAAAACTACCCAACGATGGGAACCGCAAAACTACCCGACGATGGGAACCGCAAAAATACCCAACGATGGGAACCGCAAAAATACCCAACGATGGGAACCGCAAAACTACCCAACGATGGGAACCGCAAAACTACCCGACGATGGGAACCGCAAAAATACCCAACGATGGGAACCGCAAAAATACCCAGCGATGGGAACCGCAAAAACTACCCGACGATGGGAACCGCAAAAACTACCCGACGATGGGAACCGCAAAAACTACCCGACGATGGGAACCGCAAAAACTACCCGACGATGGGAACCGCAAAACTACCCGACGATGGGAACCGCAAAACTACCCGACGATGGGAACCGCAAAACTACCCGACGATGGGAACCGCAAAAACTACCCGACGATGGGAACCGCAAAAACTACCCGACGATGGGAACCGCAAAAACTACCCGACGATGGGAACCGCAAAACTACCCGACGATGGGAACCGCAAAACTACCCGACGATGGGAACCGCAAAACTACCCGACGATGAGAACCGCAAAAACTACCCGACGATGGGAACCGCAAAAAATACCCGACGATGAGAACCGCAAAAATAGCCAACGATGGGGACCGCAAAAAATACCCGAAGATGGGAACCGCAAAAAATAGCCAACGATGGGAACCGCAAAAACTACCCAACGATGGGAACCGCAAAAAATACCCGACGATGAGAACCGCAAAAATAGCCAACGATGGGGACCGCAAAAAATACCCGAAGATGGGAACCGCAAAAAATACCCGACGATGGGAACCGCAAAAAATACCCGACGATGGGAACCGCAAAATATACCCGAAGATGGAAACCGCAAAAATAGCCGACGATGGGAACCGCAAAAATACCCGACGATGGGAACCGCAAAAAATACCCGACGATGGGAACCGCAAAAAATACCCGAAGATGGGAACCGCAAAAAATACCCGAAGATGGGAACCGCAAAAATAGCCGACGATGGGAACCGCAAAAATAGCCGACGATGGGAACCGCAAACATAGCCGACGATGGAAACCGCAAAAATTACCCCCATAAGTGTCCGTCATCCACAGATCCCCCCATAACAGTGTCCGTCATCCACAGATCCCCCATAACAGTGTCCGTCATCCACAGATCCCCCCCATAACAGTGTCCGTCATCCACAGATCCCCCCATAAGTGTCCATCATCCACAGATCCCCCATAACAGTGTCCGTCATCCACAGATCCCCCATAAGTGTCCGTCATCCACAGATCCCCCCCATAACAGTGTCTGTCATCAACAGATCCCCCCATAACAGTGTCCGTCATCCACAGATCCCCCCATAACAGTGTCCGTCATCAACAGATCCCCCCCATAAGTGTCCGTCATCAACAAATCCCCCCATAAGTGTCCGTCATCCACAGATCCCCCCCATAACAGTGTCCGTCATCCACAGATCCCCCCATAACAGTGTCCGTCATCCACAGATCCCCCCATAACAGTGTCCGTCATCCACAGATCCCCCATAAGTGTCCGTCATCCACAGATCCCCCCATAACAGTGTCCGTCATCCACAGATCCCCCCATAACAGTGTCCGTCATCCACAGATCCCCCCATAACAGTGTCCGTCATCCACAGATCCCCCCATAACAGTGTCCGTCATCAACAGATCCCCCCCATAAGTGTCCGTCATCAACAAATCCCCCCATAAGTGTCCGTCATCCACAGATCCCCCCATAACAGTGTCCGTCATCCACAGATCCCCCCATAACAGTGTCCATCATCCACAGATCCCCCCATAACAGTGTCCGTCATCCACAGATCCCCCATAAGTGTCCGTCATCCACAGATCCCCCATAAGTGTCCGTCATCCACAGATCCCCCCATAACAGTGTCCGTCATCCACAGATCCCCCCATAACAGTGTCCGTCATCCACAGATCCCCCCCATAACAGTGTCCGTCATCCACAGGTCCACCCGTAACAGTGTCCGTCATCCACAGATCCCCCCGTAACAGTGTCCGTCATCCACAGATCCCCCCGTAACAGTGTCCGTCATCCACAGATCCCCCCATAAGTGTCCGTCATCACAGATCCCCCCATAAGTGTCCGTCATCCACAGATCCCCCCATAACAGTGTCCGTCATCCACAGATCCCCCCATAACAGTGTCCGTCATCCACAGATCCCCCATAAGTGTCCGTCATCCACAGATCCCCCCATAACAGTGTCCGTCATCCACAGATCCCCCCATAACAGTGTCCGTCATCCACAGATCCCCCCCATAACAGTGTCCGTCATCCACAGGTCCACCCGTAACAGTGTCCGTCATCCACAGATCCCCCCGTAACAGTGTCCGTCATCCACAGATCCCCCCCATAAGTGTCCGTCATCAACAGATCCCCCCCATAACAGTGTCTGTCATCCACAGATCCCCCCATAACAGTGTCCGTCATCAACAGATCCCCCCCATAACAGTGTCTGTCATCCACAGATCCCCCCATAACAGTGTCCGTCATCCACAGATCCCCCCATAACAGTGTCCGTCATCCACAGGTCCCCCCGTAACAGTGTCCGTCATCCACAGATCCCCCCGTAACAGTGTCCGTCATCCACAGATCCCCCCGTAACAGTGTCCGTCATCCACAGATCCCCCCATAACAGTGTCCGTCATCCACAGATCCCCCCCATAAGTGTCCGTCATCAACAGATCCCCCCATAAGTGTCCGTCATCCACAGATCCCCCCATAACAGTGTCCGTCATCCACAGATCCCCCCATAACAGTGTCCGTCATCCACAGATCCCCCATAAGTGTCCGTCATCCACAGATCCCCCCATAACAGTGTCCGTCATCCACAGATCCCCCCATAACAGTGTCCGTCATCCACAGATCCCCCCCATAACAGTGTCCGTCATCCACAGGTCCACCCGTAACAGTGTCCGTCATCCACAGATCCCCCCGTAACAGTGTCCGTCATCCACAGATCCCCCCCATAAGTGTCCGTCATCAACAGATCCCCCCCATAACAGTGTCTGTCATTCACAGATCCCCCCATAACAGTGTCCGTCATCAACAGATCCCCCCCATAACAGTGTCTGTCATCCACAGATCCCCCCATAACAGTGTCCGTCATCCACAGATCACCATTAGTTCCAAACCCACCAAAAGCACACTTTTTGGTTAAAAATATTTTTATCTTTTTTTCCTCCCCAAAAACATAGGTGCGTCTTATAGGGCGAAAAATACAGTAATCACAAACAAAACGTACTGCACTTTCCTGCAAAACCATCAGTTTTTTCCTGAACAGATCCGGAGAGAATCCGTAACGCTCGTGTGGAAGAGCGCCCTGTGCCTGAATGCATCTGTAGATTGTCAGCTCTTTGGGTCGGGTTTTCTCTGTGTCATTTTACAGGACATTGGTACATAGATCTAACAGGAATGGGGTGGGGGGTTGTGGGGCCCCCATTTGTCCTGGCCCCTGGGAGGTCTGTCCGTAGCAGCCATAGCACATGTGCTGGGAGCAAAGGGTTAATAAAGCAGATGCTGAGGGGCCCGCGGGAGAATGGGGGTGTCCTCCAGCCAAGTGGGCAATCAGCGACGTCACTCTGCAGAACTCTTAGGGCTCATGCACACGACCGTTGTTGTTTTGCGATCCGTTTTCCACGGATCAGTTGTTCCGTACCTGAGGTATTTTTTTTTCTTTGATTTAAGTCCTCTTCCGTTCCGTTATTCCACAAAACAAATCCGTATGGTTTCCGTATGCAATCCGTTTTTTTGCGGAACGGAAACAGTAACTTATTAATCACCAAACACATGAGCAATATGGGATCGGCATAACATTTCTACAGTATGGATCCACGAAATACGGATAAAATACGGATGACATACGGATGTGTTCCGTGTTCGTTCCGTATTTTTTGCGGACCCATTGACTTGAATGGGGCATCGGACCGTGATTTGCGAACAATAATAGGACATGCCCTACTTTTTTGTGGAACGGAAATACAGAAACGGAATGCACACATACGGTCCGCAAAACAACCCAGAATGGAAGCGGAAAGGAAATACGTTTGTGTGCATAAGCCATTAGGTTCCGTTTTTTGCGTTCCGTATACAGACCTTATACGGAAACATTCATTTCAATGGATTCGCAAAAAAAAATAAGATACTCCGTATGCCTTCCGTTTCCACATTTCTGTTTTTCCGCTCTGTTCAAAGATAGAACATGTTCTATTATTGTTCGCATGACGGACAAGGACAGTACTGTTCTACCAGGGGCCAGCTGTTCCGTTTCGCAAAAAACGGAATGCACATAGACGTCATCCGTATTTTTTGCTGATACGTTTTTTGGGGACCGCATTTATTGAAAAAGCCATACGGTCGTGTGCAGGAGGCCTTAACTAGGCTGCGCTCAGACGGAGGATTTCAGCTCAGGTTTCAGTGGATTCAGTGCTGAAAACCGAGCCGAAGCTGCCTCTATTGTTTTCAATGGGAAGCTGTGCCGCGGTCCATACCGTACCAAGAATGTATAGGTCCGATCCTGGTGCGATCATGACGCGGCCCCACGGACAGAGGCTCACCGTTCACTTCCATTCAATGGCGCTAAACCTCAAGCACCCGCAGCAGTTCTGCTCTGGGATACGCAGGAGATTAATTTGTGAACAAAATCCTCCATCTGAACCTACCTTTAGGATATATTCCGCCAAACACTGCGCCCACCTCCATATACCGCACAGAGCAGGGTCCTGTGTGCTGCAACACCGCCACCTAGTGGACGTGTCCTGTCACTACAAAGTCCTGGAGTGCAGCGCTGCCACCGTGTGGACATATCTGGTATTTTGTGTCAGCTACTTCACTGCCGCATCCTGGTGACTCTGTCTGTGCCTGTCAGCAGTATCCTTTCCTGAAATACTCTGTGCTACTAAGAATCCTGCTCCCTCCACTGCGTAAGGCTGGCTTTACATACCGAGATTACATGCACAACTGGAGTAACTTGTTTATTAAACTTCAAGTGTCGCAGTGTGCAAACGTTCCCGTGCGTCTGGTTCAGGTAGTTAAAAATTGTGAATGAAGATCTTCTGCGAGCTGAAAATGTATTTCATAAACTGTTAACATTGCCTCTGATTACGTACCACCACTAGGGGGAGCTCACTATATACAGATTATACAGTCACCACTAGAGGGAGCTCACTATATACAGATTATACAGCCACCACTAGAGGGAGCTCACTACATACAGATTATACAGTCACCACTAGGGGGAGCTCACTACATACAGATTATACAGTCACCACTAGGGGGAGCTCACTACATACAGATTATACAGCCACCACTAGAGGGAGCTCACTACATACAGATTATACAGCCACCACTAGAGAGAGCTCACTACATACAGATTATACAGCCACCACTAGGGGGAGCTCACTATATACAGATTATACAGTCACCACTAGAGGGAGCTCACTATATACAGATTGTACAGCCACCACTAGAGGGAGCTCACTATATACAGATTGTACAGCCACCACTAGAGGGAGCTCACTACATACAGATTATACAGCCACCACTAGGGGGAGCTCACTACATACAGATTATACAGCCACCACTAGAGGGAGCTCACTACATACAGATTATACAGCCACCACTAGAGGGAGCTCACTACATACAGATTATACAGCCACCACTAGAGGGAGCTCACTACATACAGAGTATACAGCACCACTAGAGGGAGCTCACTAACATACAGATTATACAGCACCACTAGGGGGAGCTCACTACATACAGATTATACAGCCACCACTAGAGGGAGCTCACTACATACAGATTATACAGCCACCACTAGAGGGAGCTCACTACATACAGATTATACAGACACCACTAGAGGGAGCTCACTACATACAGATTATACAGCCACCACTAGGGGAGCTCACTACATACAGATTATACAGCCACCACTAGAGGGAGCTCACTACATACAGATTAGACAGTCACCACTAGGGGGAGCTCACTACCATTACAGATTATACAGCCACCACTAGGGGGAGCTCACTACATACAGATTATACAGCCACCACTAGAGGGAGCTCACTACATACAGATTATACAGCCACCACTAGAGGGAGCTCACTACATACAGATTATACAGCCACCACTAGAGGGAGCTCACTACATACAGATTATACAGCCACCACTAGAGGGAGCTCACTACATACAGAGTATACAGCCACCACTAGGGGGAGCTCACTACATACAGATTATACAGCCACCACTAGAGGGAGCTCACTACATACAGATTATACAGCCACCACTAGAGGGAGCTCACTACATACAGATTATACAGACACCACTAGAGGGAGCTCACTACATACAGATTATACAGTCACCACTAGAGGGAGCTCACTACATACAGATTATACAGTCACCACTAGAGGGAGCTCACTACATACAGATTATACAGCCACCACTAGAGGGAGCTCACTACATACAGATTATACAGCCACCACTAGAGGGAGCTCACTACATACAGATTATACAGCCACCACTAGAGGGAGCTCACTACATACAGATTATACAGCACCACTAGAGGGAGCTCACTACATACAGATTATACAGCCACCACTAGAGGGAGCTCACTACATACAGATTATACAGACACCACTAGAGGGAGCTCACTACATACAGATTATACAGTCACCACTAGAGGGAGCTCACTACATACAGATTATACAGCCACCACTAGAGGGAGCTCACTACATACAGAGTATACAGCCACCACTAGGGGGAGCTCACTACATACAGATTATACAGCCACCACTAGACGGAGCTCACTATATACAGATTATACAGACACCACTAGACGGAGCTCACTACATACAGATTATACAGCACCACTAGAGGGAGCTCACTACATACAGATATACAGTCACCCACTAGAGGGAGCTCACTATATACAGATTATACAGCCACCACTAGACGGAGCTCACTACATACAGATTATACAGTCACCACTAGAGGGAGCTCACTACATACAGATTATACAGCCACCACTAGAGGGAGCTCACTACATACAGATTATACAGCCACCACTAGAGGGAGCTCACTACATACAGATTATGCAGCTATCACTAGAGGGAGCTCACTACATACAGATTATACAGCCCCCACTAGGGGGAGCTCACTACATACGGATTATACAGCCACCACTAGGGGGAGCTCACTACATACAGATCATACAGCCACCACTAGAGGGAGCTCACTACATACAGATTATACAGCCACCACTAGAGGGAGCTCACTACATACAGATCATACAGCCACCACTAGAGGGAGCTCACTACATACAGATTATACAGCCACCACTAGAGGGAGCTCACTACATACAGATCATACAGCCACCACTAGAGGGAGCTCACTACATACAGATCATACAGCCACCACTAGAGGGAGCTCACTGCATACAGATTATGGGAGTCATTTATGAAGATATATACGCCACTTTTGTGGCGTATATCTGGCGCAGAATCTGCAACTTCCCCGCTAATGCCAGGTTTAAAAAAGTGAGAGTGGCATGGGCCGGCTAGGAAGCTGTCTTACATTTAGAATCGGTGTTGAAAACGCAGAAGTTATGTAGAGGCTGGCGCCTGTTTATTTGGCAGATCCACAGCCAGCGCAGGGGCTTATTAAGCCCGGCGTCTAAAACACCATTCTTAGTAAATACACCCCTACATCTTTTCTGTTCTAATACATGAAGAATGAACAAATGAGGTCTTTTTCCTGAAACACTTTGTGCTGCTCTGGTCCAGTCTGTTTGAAGTCACTATTGCTCCGTCTTTCATCTTTCCAGTTACGTCTATATTGGGGATATTTACGGCTTCATCACGTTTTATTACCTCTTTCGGGTGTATTTCTGAGGATTTTGCCCCCTGCAGTTGCGGTCAGACATGATAATTCGCCCTTTCTTTTTCCGCAGGCTGCTCGGGCTGCGGCAGAGACATAAAGAACGGACAAGCATTGCTGGCCCTGGACAAGCAGTGGCATCTGGGATGCTTCAAATGTAAATCCTGCGGCAAAGTCCTGACCGGAGAATATATCAGCAAGTAAGGAGAACGAGATGACAACTCCCATCATCTCCTTATCACTGGATACTCACACCTTATAGTAACATCTATTCATCTATTACTGCTGACAACCTGCCTGTATATGATGCCTGAGAGGTTGTCACAGCCCCACCCCCTGCTGATGACATCACTGATATAATATTCCTCTTGCTCTGTGCAGGGACGGCTCCCCGTACTGTGAGAAGGATTATCAGGTCTTGTTCGGGGTGACGTGTGAGGCTTGTCACAAGTTCATCACTGGGAAGGTGCTGGAGGTAATGGAAGCTTCTTGTTCTTTACTGGTCTGTGCTGGTGGCGGATGGTGCTGGCATTTAATGGGTTAAAGGGGCGGTGTCCAGACGTCTAATGCTAAACCTTCAGCTGTATAATGAGACTATCTGGACCTTTCTTATAAACTTCACATTTCATTTACTTTCCACCGTTAAGATCTCTGCTTGCTGTAAATAAGTAGGATCCTTCTTACTTTCAGGCTACAAATCATCCAGACTCGCAGCAGAGGATTTGTTACAATGGTATCCTCTGTGAGGTGAACTGAACTCCAAACTTGATACATTGTAGCAAACTTTGAGGACAGGAGAGAGATTTGTGTTGTTGAATGATTTAACCCAAAGGGAATTGTCTCAATTAGATACATTGTCACAAACCCTCAGCTATGAGAAGTATTAGATCAGGGTGGATTTTCAGCTTCTGGCTGCAATCAAAAATGTCCGTAGACAATGAAAGCAAGCAGAGTAGTTGCAATTAGTAAATACTTCTAACTCAATGCGGGAATCTAATAACCCATGTAGTTCAAGTCAGAGAATGTGCAAAAAATTTTTTGTTTCGCACTTCTCTTGTTTTTTTTATTTTTAACTGGCAAGAATGGTAATAGAGGTTTACAATAAGAGAGATTGGTCTGCATTTCAGAAAAACTTGCATGCTTTTTTTAACTCAAATAGAGAATCCCAGCAGACGCGACTTTGATCTTCAAGAAATTTTATTTTCACAAATCAATATGTCCCTTCATTGATTTGTGAAAATAAAATTTCTTGAAGATCAAAGTCGCGTCTGCTGGGATTCTCTATTTGATTGCACGTGGAATTGGTCCTATCCCGCGCGGCGTGCATCCTAGCGAGTGCTGGTCGACTCATTGATTTTTTTAACTGACCACCAGGTGGGGGCATCTATATATTCTTCTCATGCACTGTCAGTGACTGACCACCAGGTGGCAGCATCTATATATTCTTCTCATGCACTGTCAGTGACTGACCACCAGGTGGCAGCATCTATATGTTCTTCTCGTGCACTGCCAGTGACTGACCACCAGGTGGCAGCATCTATATATTCTCATGCACTGCCAGTGACTGACCACCTGGTGGCAGCATCTATATATTCTTCTCATGCACTGTCAGTGACTGACCACCAGGTGGCAGCATCTATATATTCTTCTCATGCACTGCCAGTGACTGACCACCTGGTGGCAGCATCTATATATTCTTCTCATGCACTGCCAGTGACTGACCACCAGGTGGCAGCATCTATATATTCTTCTCATGCACTGCCAGTGACTGACCACCTGGTGGCAGCATCTATATGTTCTTCTCATGCACTGCCAGTGACTGACCACCAGGTGGCAGCATCTATATATTCTTCTCATGCACTGCCTTGAGCTTTTTCAGCTCCTTGCTTCTGGGAGATAAACGTCACTATGTGTCTGGCAGCACCTTGTCTCATGTCACCCATCCTGGGGCATGTTTAAGGGGGAGTCTGCGGGGGTCGCTGTTCTCCGTGCTGTGTGTACCGCTGATCACGCCCTGATATGAATATTGATAACTCCTGTGTGTTGCCGCTGACCACCTGGTGGCAGCATCTATTTATTACTCTAATGCACTGTCAGTGACTGACCACCAGGTGGCAGCATCTATATATTCTTCTCATGCACTGCCAGTGACTGACCACCTGGTGGCAGCATCTATATATTCCTCTCATGCACTGTCAGTGACTGACCACCAGGTGGCAGCATCTATATGTTCTTCTCGTGCACTGCCAGTGACTGACCACCAGGTGGCAGCATCTATATATTCTCATGCACTGCCAGTGACTGACCACCTGGTGGCAGCATCTATATATTCTTCTCATGCACTGTCAGTGACTGACCACCAGGTGGCAGCATCTATATATTCTTCTCATGCACTGCCAGTGACTGACCACCAGGTGGCAGCATCTATATATTCTTCTCATGCACTGCCAGTGACTGACCACCAGGTGGCAGCATCTATATATTCTTCTCATGCACTGCCAGTGACTGACCACCTGGTGGCAGCATCTATATGTTCTTCTCATGCACTGCCAGTGACTGACCACCAGGTGGCAGCATCTATATATTCTTCTCATGCACTGCCTTGAGCTTTTTCAGCCCCTTGCTTCTGGGAGATAAACGTCACTATGTGTCTGGCAGCACCTTGTCTCATGTCACCCATCCTGGGGCATGTTTAAGGGGGAGTCTGCGGGGGTCGCTGTTCTCCGTGCTGTGTGTACCGCTGATCACGCCCTGATATGAATATTGATAACTCCTGTGTGTTGCCGCTGACCACCTGGTGGCAGCATCTATATATTCCTCTCATGCACTGTCAGTGACTGACCACCAGGTGGCAGCATCTATATATTCTTCTCATGCACTGCCAGTGACTGACCACCTGGTGGCAACATCTATATATTCCTCTCATGCACTGTCAGTGACTGACCACCAGGTGGCAGCATCTATATATTCTTCACATGCACTGTCAGTGACTGACCACCTGGTGGCAGCATCTATATATTCCTCTCATACACTGTCAGTGACTGACCACCAGGTGGCAGCATCTATATATTCTTCTCATGCACTGTCAGTGACTGACCACCAGGTGGCAGCATCTATATATTCTTCTCATGCACTGTCAGTGACTAACCACCAGGTGGCAGCATCTATTTATTACTCTAATGCACTGTCAGTGACTGACCACCAGGTGGCAGCATCGATATATTCTTCTCATGCACTGCCAGTGACTGACCACCTGGTGGCAGCATCTATATATTCCTCTCATGCACTGCCAGTGACTGACCACCTGGTGGCAGCATCTATATGTTCTTCTCATGCACTGTCAGTGACTGACCACCTGGTGGCAGCATCTATATATTCTTCTCATGCACTGTCAGTGACTGACCACCTGGTGGCAGCATCTATATATTCTCATGCACTGTCAGTGACTGACCACCAGGTGGCAGCATCTATTTATTCCTCTCATGCACTGTCAGTGACTGACCACCAGGTGGCAGCATCTATATAATCCTCTCATACACTGTCAGTGACTGACCACCAGGTGGCAGCATCTATATATTCTTCTCATGCACTGTCAGTGACTGACCACCAGATGGCAGCATCTATATATTCCTCTCATGCACTGCCAGTGACTGACCACCTGGTGGCAGCATCTATATATTCCTCTCATACACTGTCAGTGACTGACCACCAGGTGGCAGCATCTATATGTTCTCATGCACTGTCAGTGACTGACCACCAGGTGGCAGCATCTATATATTCTTCACATGCACTGTCAGTGACTGACCACCTGGTGGCAGCATCTATATATTCCTCTCATGCACTGTCAGTGACTGACCACCAGGTGGCAGCATCTATATATTCTCATGCACTGCCAGTGACTAACCACCAGGTGGCAGCATCTATTTATTCTTCTCATGAACTGTCAGTGACTGACCACCAGGTGGCAGCATCTATTTATTCCTCTCATGCACTGTCAGTGACTGACCACCAGGTGGCAGCATCTATATATTCTTCTCATGCACTGTCAGTGACTGACCACCAGGTGGCAGCATCTATTTATTCTTCTCATGAACTGCCAGTGACTGACCACCTGGTGGCAGCATCTATATATTCTTCTCATGCACTGTCAGTGACTAACCACCAGGTGGCAGCATCTATATATTCCTCTCATGCACTGTCAGTGACTGACCACCAGGTGGCAGCATCGATATATTCTTCTCATGCACTGCCAGTGACTGACCACCTGGTGGCAGCATCTATATATTCCTCTCATGCACTGCCAGTGACTGACCACCTGGTGGCAGCATCTATATATTCCTCTCATGCACTGCCAGTGACTGACCACCAGGTGGCAGCATCTATATATTCTCATGCACTGTCAGTGACTGACCACCAGGTGGCAGCATCTATTTATTCCTCTCATGCACTGTCAGTGACTGACCACCAGGTGGCAGCATCTATATATTCTTCTCATGCACTGTCAGTGACTGACCACCAGGTGGCAGCATCTATTTATTCTTCTCATGAACTGCCAGTGACTGACCACCTGGTGGCAGCATCTATATATTCGTCTCATGCACTGTCAGTGACTAACCACCAGGTGGCAGCATCTATATATTCCTCTCATGCACTGTCAGTGACTGACCACAAGGTGGCAGCATCGATATATTCTTCTCATGCACTGCCAGTGACTGACCACCTGGTGGCAGCATCTATATATTCCTCTCATGCACTGCCAGTGACTGACCACCTGGTGGCAGCATCTATATGTTCTTCTCATGCACTGTCAGTGACTGACCACCTGGTGGCAGCATCTATATATTCTTCTCATGCACTGTCAGTGACTGACCACCTGGTGGCAGCATCTATATATTCTCATGCACTGTCAGTGACTGACCACCAGGTGGCAGCATCTATTTATTCCTCTCATGCACTGTCAGTGACTGACCACCACGTGGCAGCATCTATATAATCCTCTCATACACTGTCAGTGACTGACCACCTGGTGGCAGCATCTATATATTCTTCTCATGCACTGTCAGTGACTGACCACCTGGTGGCAGCATCTATATATTCCTCTCATGCACTGTCAGTGACTGACCACCAGATGGCAGCATCTATTTATTCTTCTCATGAACTGTCAGTGACTGACCACCAGGTGGCAGCATCTATTTATTCCTCTCATGCACTGTCAGTGACTGACCACCAGGTGGCAGCATCTATATATTCTCATGCACTGTCAGTGACTGACCACCAGGTGGCAGCATCTATATATTCTCATGCACTGCCAGTGACTGACCACCAGGTGGCAGCATCTATATATTCCTCTCATGCACTGTCAGTGACTGACCACCAGGTGGCAGCATCTATATATTCTTCTCATGCACTGTCAGTGACTGACCACCAGGTGGCAGCATCTATATATTCTTCTCATGCACTGTCAGTGACTGACCACCAGGTGGCAGCATCTATATATTCTCATGCACTGTCAGTGACTGACCACCAGGTGGCAGCATCTATTTATTGCTCTAATGCACTGTCAGTGACTGACCACCAGGTGGCAGCATCTATATATTCTTCTCATGCACTGCCAGTGACTGACCACCTGGTGGCAGCATCTATATATTCCTCTCATGCACTGCCAGTGACTGACCACCTGGTGGCAGCATCTATATGTTCTTCTCATGCACTGTCAGTGACTGACCACCAGGTGGCAGCATCTATATATTCTTCTCATGCACTGTCAGTGACTGCACACCTGGTGGCAGCATCTATTTATTACTCTAATGCACTGTCAGTGACTGACCACCAGGTGGCAGCATCTATATATTCTTCTCATGCACTGTCAGTGACTGACCACCAGGTGGCAGCATCTATTTATTCCTCTCATGCACTGTCAGTGACTGACCACCAGGTGGCAGCATCTATATAATCCTCTCATACACTGTCAGTGACTGACCACCAGGTGGCAGCATCTATATATTCTCATGCACTGTCAGTGACTGACCACCAGGTGGCAGCATCTATATATTCTTCTCATGCACTGTCAGTGACTGACCACCAGGTGGCAGCATCTATTTATTCCTCTCATGCACTGTCAGTGACTGACCACCAGGTGGCAGCATCTATTTATTACTCTAATGCACTGTCAGTGACTGACCACCAGGTGGCAGCATCTATATATTCTTCTCATGCACTGCCAGTGACTGACCACCTGGTGGCAGCATCTATATATTCCTCTCATGCACTGCCAGTGACTGACCACCTGGTGGCAGCATCTATATGTTCTTCTCATGCACTGTCAGTGACTGACCACCAGGTGGCAGCATCTATATATTCTTCTCATGCACTGTCAGTGACTGCACACCTGGTGGCAGCATCTATTTATTACTCTAATGCACTGTCAGTGACTGACCACCAGGTGGCAGCATCTATATATTCTTCTCATGCACTGTCAGTGACTGACCACCAGGTGGCAGCATCTATTTATTCCTCTCATGCACTGTCAGTGACTGACCACCAGGTGGCAGCATCTATATAATCCTCTCATGCACTGTCAGTGACTGACCACCAGGTGGCAGCATCTATATATTCCTCTCATGCACTGTCAGTGACTGACCACCAGGTGGCAGCATCTATATATTCCTCTCATGCACTGTCAGTGACTGACCACCAGGTGGCAGCATCTATATATTCTTCTCATTAACTGTCAGTGACTGACCACCAGGTGGCAGCATCTATTTATTACTCTAATGCACTGTCAGTGACTGACCACCAGGTGGCAGCATCTATTTATTCTTCTCATGCACTGTCAGTGACTGACCACCTGGTGGCAGCATCTATTTATTCCTCTCATGCACTGTCAGTGACTGACCACCAGGTGGCAGCATCTATTTATTACTCTAATGCACTGTCAGTGACTGACCACCAGGTGGCAGCATCTATTTATTCTTCTCATGAACTGCCAGTGACTGACCACCAGGTGGCAGCATCTATATATTCCTCTCATGAACTGCCAGTGACTGACCACCAGGTGGCAGCATCTATATATTCTTCTCATGCACTGTCAGTGACTGACCACCTGGTGGCAGCATCTATTTATTCCTCTCATGCACTGTCAGTGACTGACCACCAGGTGGCAGCATCTATATGTTCTCATGCACTGTCAGTGACTGACCACCAGGTGGCAGCATCTATTTATTCCTCTCATGCACTGTCAGTGATTGACCACCAGGTGGCAGCATGTACATATCATATTGCAATCTGACTTGACCAGTGTGAACCCAGCGGATAATTTGTGGGGGCCCCGCTGATATATTACAGGGTGGACAACCTGTTCCCCAATGTCAGTTTCTGGAGGAAACAATAGTGGGGCCGGTCAGACTTGAACTTTTTCAGCCCCTTGCTTCTGGGAGATAAGCGTCACCATGTGTCTGGCAGCACCTTGTCTCATGTCACCCATCCTGGGGCATGTTAAAGGGGGAGTCTGCGGGGGTCGCTGTTCTCCGTGCTGTGTGTACCGCTGATCACGCCCTGATATGAATATTGATAACTCCTGTGTGTTGCCGCTTATCAGGAAGTGTCTCCGCTTCTCTGACACCAGGGAAGAGATAAAGGAATTGAAAATGTAAAAATTAAACAATGTAAATACTGATTTGAAGAAGAACTTTGTATCCTGAGAATTATATTCAGACTCCTTCTCGCCCAGGCTCAGATCCGTGTTCTATATGTGTACCTAGCCCCTCCCTTCCCCCGTATCCATGGAGACGCCGGTCTGGGCCCCTTCCCCGGGCCCCCTGCCGTACACAGACCAGAAATAGTTGGGAATCAGCCATTTCCTGTTTGTTCTCTATGGGCGATCCCAGTGTTTACATCTGCATGTTACATTGTATCGCAGTGCAGTATATGGCGGTGACCTGTGCGGGGGAGGGGACAGTATACATATATACACCTCCATTACTCTGTGCTCCGGAGCGTATCTGGACTGGGCAGAACTTTCAGTACTTCAGATCTGCGGTGGCCTCCATTTGTGCTTCGTATTTCTTTTCTTCACTATAGTCCTAATCTCTGCTTGCTGTCAGTGAATGGAAATGCTCTTGTCCACCTCCAGAGGCTGAAATCCCCCCCGGCCTTGTTTGTTACAGTTCTGTCCATTGTATTGGATCCTCTATGAAGTACAAAGCCTGGACTCCAGTCTGATACATTTCATCTGCACTGTTACATTGTAGCAAACTATCAGGGCAGTAGAGATTTGTGCTGCTGATGTGTTTAAGGAAAAGAGGATTTTCTAGATTGTAACGAACCCTCAGCTGTGAGTAGTATTGGGTCTCTACAAGTTTTCAGACTCCGGTTATATGGCCTCATGCAATGTGCGGTCCCTAATGTACGGGCAACATCTGTGCGGCTGCCGTGACGGATCCAAATCCATTCAACTTGAATGGGTCCGTGATCCGTCTACACTGCAAAAAAAGTGAATTGATTCACATCTGTGATGCGTTGGGCACAGGCCGGGCCCGTATATTTGGGACCCACTGTTCGCGGGACGTAACATCGGCATGGCCGAGCAATAGCCATGTGTATGAGACCTAAACAAGAATGTTTCCATTCACTGACAGTAAGCATTGATCATGAAAATGACGAGGTTACAACCAGATAGCAGACAACATAAAACGAAACAACTCTGAAACTTCCTTGTGAGTTTCTCTGATGGCGGCGCCGCTTCTCATGATGTTGGTTGAGTGACATCTGTCGAGTGCGCCAATGTGGGACTGGAGATCTGGATGATAAAGACCGCCTCATACGATTTACCGCCTGCGACCTCCCTGTGACTGGGCCCTCAGCAGATGTCGTATGACGTCAGGGCCTCAATACATGACAGGTTCATTTATCGGCTGCAGCCATGATCTGATCTGATGATCTGTCCTGGCCTGACAGGGGTTAAGTGTTTCATCACAGCGTCCTTATTGGCGCAACACAATGGCGGTAATTATTTTGGGCGTTTTCATTTGTTTTATTTCAGTCTTGCTCATTAAGTTACAGACTAATTATATGATTAAACTAGAAAGATATTTGTAACCAGACTGTAATAAAAACTGCACAAAGCCTGGGGCTCACAGCAAGCTGAGCAAGCAGGGATGACGGGAGATGTCAGCTCATCAGCTGCAGAATTCTAAATGCAGCTCTGGAGAAAAATACAAACAAGACTTCCTGTGATTTTTCCTCTTATATTCCCTTCTTCCTAAAAATTACTACATACATATTATACGGCCACCACTAGAGGGAGCTCACTACATACAGATTATACAGCCACCACTAGAGGGAGCTCACTACATACAGATTATACAGTCACGACTAGAGGGAGCTCACTACATACAGATTATACAGTCACCACTAGAGGGAGCTCACTACATACAGATTATACAGTCACCACTAGGGGGAGCTCACTACATACAGATTATACAGCCACGACTAGAGGGAGCTCACTACATACAGATTATACAGCCACCACTAGAGGGAGCTCACTACATACAGATTATACAGTCACCACTAGAGGGAGCTCACTACATACAGATTATACAGTCACGACTAGAGGGAGCTCACTACATACAGATTATACAGTCACCACTAGAGGGAGCTCACTACATACAGATTATACAGTCACCACTAGAGGGAGCTCACTACATACAGATTATACAGCCACCACTAGAGGGAGCTCACTACATACAGATTATACAGCCACCACTAGAGGGAGCTCACTACATACAGATTATACAGCCACCACTAGAGGGAGCTCACTACATACAGATTATACAGCCACCACTAGAGGGAGCTCACTACATACAGATTATACAGCCACCACTAGGGGGAGCTCACTACATACAGATTATACAGCCACCACTAGAGGGAGCTCACTACATACAGATTATACAGTCACCACTAGAGGGAGCTCACTACATACAGATTATACAGCCACCACTAGGGGGAGCTCACTACATACAGATTATACAGCCAGCACTAGGGGGAGCTCACTACTTACAGATTATACAGCCACCACTAGAGGGAGCTCACTACATACAGATTATACAGCCACCACTAGGAGGAGCTCACTACATACAGATTATACAGCCACCACTAGGGGGAGCTCACTACATACAGATTATACAGCCACCACTAGGGGGAGCTCACTACATACAGATTATACAGCCACCACTAGAGGGAGCTCACTACATACAGATTATACAGTCACCACTAGAGGGAGCTCACTACATACAGATTATACAGCCACCACTAGGGGGAGCTCACTACATACAGATTATACAGCCAGCACTAGGGGGAGCTCACTACTTACAGATTATACAGCCACCACTAGAGGGAGCTCACTACATACAGATTATACAGCCACCACTAGGAGGAGCTCACTACATACAGATTATACAGCCACCACTAGAGGGAGCTCACTACATACAGATTATACAGCCACCACTAGGGGGAGCTCACTACATACAGATTATACAGCCAGCACTAGGGGGAGCTCACTACATACAGATTATACAGCCACCACTAGAGGGAGCTCACTACATACAGATTATACAGCCACCACTAGAGGGAGCTCACTACATACAGATTATACAGCCACCACTAGGGGAGCTCACTACATACAGATTATACAGCCACCACTAGAGGGAGCTCACTACATACAGATTATGTAGCGAGGCAGCAGAAATTTATCATGTATTCTGTTATTGTACAGGGGATTTCAAGCTATAAAAATGAATGAATCCGCACAGAATTCTAGTGTCTCAGTCTTCAAACAATCTGATCATGTACCAGGAATCTCATGATGATCAGTTCTGTACTTTTCCCCTTAAATATCTCTTATCTCTTACTGTGGGAAGACCGAGTGGCTATAATTGATTAGATAAATCCATGATATCTAATAACTCTGTGATTATCAGCGGTATCAATGCTGAATCCTTATGGGGCTCCTGCGGCAGTGATTGATGGGGGGGGGGGGGGGAGTCTGGCTTATATCTATGGAGCCTGGGATCTAAACGTTGCTTCATAATTAACCCTTGGTGATTTAAAGGGGCGGATCCATTGTTTTAAACAATTATCTGGTTACAAAGTTGCAAGATGCAGGATTCAGGTGGAATAATAATGGCTTAGGACAGATAATGACTCGCTGTCATGTACTGTGCATGGGAGCGGCGCCTGAACAGAGCCTTTACAGCACATGGACCGAGGTTGTGGTGAATTATAAAACCTCTTAATGATGGTGAAATAAATCTGCCAGAGGCATGCGAGGTGCGGTCATTCACAGGGAGCCCAGAACGCTGCCCATCACTAGACTACAGTCGTGGCCAAAAGTTTTGAGAATGACACAAATATACGTTTTCACAGAGTTTGCAGCTAAACTGCTTTTAGGTCTTTGTTTCAGGTGTTTCTGGGATGTAGTGAGATATAATTACTCGCACTTCATACGTTTCAGAGGCTTTTATCGACAATTACATGACATTTATGCAGAGTCAGTATTTGCAGTGTTGGCCCTTCTTTTTCAGGACCTCTGCAATCCGACTGCGCATGCTCTCAATCACCTTCTGGGCCAATTCCTGACTGATAGCAACCCATTCTTTCATAATCACTTCTTGGAGTTTGTCAGAATTAGTGGGTTTTTGTTTGTCCACCCGCCTCTTGAGGATTGACCACAAGTTCTCACTGGGATTAAGATCTGGGGAGTTTCCAGGCCATGGACCCAAAATGTCACCGTTTTGGTCCCCGAGCCACTTAGTTGTCACTTTTGCCTTATGGCGCGGTGCTCCATCGTGCTGGAAAATGCATTGTTCTTCACCAAACTGTTGTTGGATTGTTGGAAGAACTTGCTGCTGGAGGGTGTTTTGGTGCCATTCTTTATTCATGGCTGTGTTTTGGGCAGAATTGTGAGTGAGCCCACTCCCTTGGATGAGAAGCCGCCCCACACATGAATGGTCTCAGGATGCGTTACTGGTGGCATGACACAGGACTGATGGTAGCGCTCACCTTTTCTTCTCCGGACAAGCCTTTTTCCTGATGCAGGTCACCATGGTTAACAATGGAAGAACAGTGATTACTGAAATGATCTCAGCAGGTCCTTTACTGACAGCAATGAAATGCAGTGGGAAGGTTTTTTTGGATTAAGTTAATTTTCATGACAAAGAAGGACGATGCAATTCATCTGATCATCTTCATAACATTCTGGAGTAGATGCAAATTGCTACTATAAAAACTTAAGCAGCAACTTTTCCAATTTCCAATATTTATGTAATTCTCAAAACTTTTGGCCACGACTGTACACCTCCTACTGACACGAATTCATTCATCAGAGAGGAGAGATGGGAATCCTGAGGGTGGAGGTGGGATTTTTACTCTTGAAGTGTTGGTCCCATCGCAGACAGTTATGGCAGATCACCAGGAGATCTCATGTGTCAGAGCAGCTCAGCCCCCTGGACAGTGCTCATATCTCTAGAACAGGACCCTGAAGTGAAGGAGGAGGACGCACGTGAACCTCCCCCTCCATACACCGCGGGCTCAGTGGTCTTCAGACGTCCCATAACAGTGAATGGAGAGGACACCGGGCGTACGCAGTCTGCTCCCCAATAGCTTCAGGGACTACATTGAGGGGATGGGACCAGCCAGACATTTATGGCGTATACTAGAGAAACACCATATGTGTTCCAAATAGGACAACCCCATTAACTAAAGGCTGCCATGTTGGTTACTTCTCTAAAGTTTATGCTATTCTGAATATTAGTCCTTCCTGCTGACATCACAGCAATAAATATGTCTATTAACGGTATATATACATTACATTACTTATCCTGTATTATACTCCAGAGCTGCACTCACTATTCTGCTGGTGCAGTCGCTGTGTACATCACATTACTTATCCTGTACTGATCCTGAGTTACATCCTGTATTATACTCCAGAGCTGCACTCACTGTTCTGCTGGTGCAGTCACCGTGTACATACATTACTTATTCTGTACTGATCCTGAGTTACATCCTGTATTATACTCCAGAGCTGCACTCACTGTTCTGCTGGTGCAGTCACCGTGTACATACATTACTTATTCTGTACTGATCCTGAGTTACATCCTGTATTTCTTTTATTAAAATTTTAAAACAAACAGATAAATAAATATATAAAACAGAGACCAAACCAACCATACAGGACATGATGCTCCTCAGCGCGGCGCAGACAGCACCGGTCCAGCCCACTCGCCACAGAACACCAGCTATGTACAATATTTACAATATCTATGTACATGTACTAACCTTCCTGATCCGGTTGCACCTACCTACACTTAACAAATACAGAAGTTAAACTTACAAAAAGCCCACCCACCACCACCCCAATGCAACACACAATTTTTTATTTATTTTTTATATATTATATATATATATTTTTATTTTTTTTGGTCCCTGAGCTGGTCCCGCATCCCATGCCCCCAGTACATGATAATAGACGTCCATGAACCAGCCCAGGATTTTCTTATATGTCCCAAAGTCCCCAATGTTCCATGGAACCCTCCCCCCATTTACCCACCACCCAACCTAACACTACACCCGACAACTCAACCTATACAAATATACAAATATATATATAGACATAAAGACATATAAACTACATTACATAGTACATTACATAGTAGACCTTAACCTCACCACCCACCGTGAGGCTTTTCAGCCACACACAACCCATTAAAGCCCAAGTTTGGCGCCTGCAAGCCCTATGTCCTCATACAGCCACCAAAACAAAACAAAAATCTACAGTGTCAGCTTCAGCCCACCACCGGGAGGGGAGACAACAGGCTAGGGTACCCTAAAGGCAAAACCCCTCCAGAGGAGAGAGGCTCTACCCGCCCCCAACCTCTCGTACTCCAGAGAGCGCACCTTCACCAGGTCTCTGAGAATGTTCCTAACCACCTCATCCTCGGGGAGGATTTTGCGTTGCGTCGAAACTAAACACCGTGCATGCCACGTGTAGTACCTGACCACTGAGCTGACTAGGAATAAAGTGCAAAGGTCCCTACCACCCAGGTGTCTGAATGCTCCATAGGCCCATTCCGCATAGGAGAGAGTGACCAGCCTAGGCCAGCCAATGGAGGTCCCCACCCTGGTGTAAACCTCTGTGTTAAAGGGACAATGAAGCAGGAAGTGGTCCATGCTTTCCAGCACACCACCGCACTCCTCACGGGGACACCCCCTGTCCTCAGAGCTCCTACACTTCAGATTGTCCCTCACACACAGTTTCCCATGGAAGCAGCGCCAAGTCAAGTCAAAGAACTTCAAGGGGATCCTATTGGAATTTAAAAGCCGTAACCCAACCCTCAGATCCCGACCTGGGCAGTCCCTGAGGGCCAGAGGTTTCTGGAAATGGGTCAACAGAACCCTCTGGTCAAGGAGTCTCCTTGACTGAGTCCTGATTTCCCACATCCCCAGACCCCACCGACGTAATACCTTCAGAACCAGGGCAGCATAAGCCGGGAGATGCCCATGTGGTGTGCGGAGATCCTTCACTTGCCCCCCTGTCTCCCATTCCTGGAAGAAAGGCCGAAACCATCCCCGACAGGAGGCTACCCACAGAGGAGCCCTCTCTTGCCAGAGGTTCGAGAGATTAATCTTAATAAAGGTGTTCACCAGGAACACCACAGGGTTGACCATACCCAACCCTCCTAGTCTCCTCGTACGGTAAGTAACCTCCCTCTTGACAAGGTTCAGTCTGTTTCCCCATAACATCTGGAAGAACAGACTGTAGACCCGAGTCCAGAAAGGTTCCGGCAAGACGCACACACTGCCCAGATATAACAGCAAAGGGATCAGGTAGGTTTTGATAATGTTCACCCTTTCCCTGAGGGTTAAAGACCAACCCTTCCACTGGTCCACCTTCTGAGCGGCAATCTTAAGCCTGCTATCCCAATTTTGATGGGGGTAATCCCCCTGGCCAAATTCAATGCCGAGGACTTTTGTAGATTCCTGGGGCTCTGGAAGGGTGTCCGGGAGATCAAAACCAGGATCTCCACCTCCCAGCCAGAGACTCTCACACTTATCTCGGTTGATCTTGGACCCAGATGACTCTGAGTAGCGCTCTACCTCAGACAGTACCCACTCTGCCTCCCCTCTCGAAGACACAAAGATAGTTACGTCATCAGCATACGCCACCACCCTCAGTGTAGTCTCCGGAGCCGCCCGGTCCATCCCGATGCCCGCCAACGGCCCACGATCAACCCCTCTAAGGAAGGGATCGATCGCGAACACGTACAAAAGCGGGCTCAGAGGACAACCCTGGCGAACCCCAGATCCCACCCCAAAAGGACGCCCAATCCAACCATTCACAAGCGGGAAACTCTCTGCCCCTGCATACAAGGTCTTAAGCCAATCAACAAACCCCCCGGGCAGGCCATATCTCAGAAGGACAGACCAGAGGTACTCGTGGTTAACACGATCAAATGCTTTTGCCTGATCCAAGGACAGCATGTACCCCTTCCAGTGACCTGCCCTGCCCTGCTCCACGGCCTCCCGGACACTGAGCACAGCACTAAAAGTACTGTGGCCGGGAACAGAGCAATGCTGGGCCCCAGAAAGGAGCTGGGGTGCAAACTTCACCAGCCGATTAAATAGCACCTTTGCCAAAATCTTTCTGTCCACACCGAGGAGCGCTATGGGACGCCAATTCTCAATGTGGAAAGGATCTTTACCCTTTGACAGGATGATCAGGGCCGACCTCCTCATTGACTTTGGTAGAGTACCCGAGGAGAGACACTCATTTAATACCTCAGTCAAGAGGGGAACTAAGGTGTCCTTAAAGGTCTTGTAAAACTCAGATGTTAAGCCATCCGGACCAGGTGATTTTTTGGGAGCAAGCCCCTCAATCACCAGACTGACTTCCTCTTCACTGATCATTTCCGTCAAACCGTCGAGAGAGGGGTCTACCCCTGGTTCAGGGACAGTTTCAGTCAGGAAAGCCGATATCTTATCACGATCAAGATCCCTCCTTGCCATGAGATGTGAGTAAAAGGATCTGACAACCTCCAGGATCCCTGATCTGGACCTTCTCAGAGAACCCGTACTATCAATCAGTCCTGACACAATCTTACTACTCACTGACATCCTGCAGTTTTTGTAAGGGTCGGGCGAGCGGTATTTCCCGTAATCCCTCTCAAAAACCAAAGATGCGTGCCTATCGTACTGACACCTCATAAGCAAAGACTTCACTCTGGAGATCTCCTCACGGCTACCCCCAGTCGAGACAAGACGTTCGAGTTTCCTCCTCAGGCCCTGATACAGGCGATACTTACTCAGACTCCTGAGGCTCGAGAGCTGGCGGAAGAATCTCCCCACCCTTTCCTTGAAGATCTCCCACCACTCAGACTTACTGCCGCAGAGATCCAGCAATGGTACCTGGCTCTGAACGAAATCCTCAAAGGACTGTCTTATCTCCGCTTCTTCCAAGAGAGACGAATTGAGCCTCCAGTAGCCCCTTCCCATTCGGGGGGTCTCTGCAACATTCAGAGAAAACAAAATCATACAGTGGTCGGAGAACTCCACCTCCACAGCGGACACGGCTGAAGAGACGGCTTCCTCCTTTAAATAAAACCTGTCTATTCTAGACCTACAACTAGCCCTATGATAGGTGAACCCCGGGTGGCCTGGGGTGTGCCGGATGTGGACATCCACCAGACGAGCCTCACTAGCTATTTTATTAAGCGCAACGCTGTCGTAAGTCAGCTTGTCCCTGGAACCTCCCCTATCCTGGGGCCTCGTGACAGTATTGAAGTCCCCTCCAAAGACCACCTGCCGACTTGTAAAAAGATAGGGCTTGATCCTCATGAAGAGACACTTACGGTCCCACTTGGACTGGGGACCATAGATGTTAATTAGACGAAGTTCTTGTCCCCTCATGAGGACATCCAGGATCAGGCACCTCCCCATTTCTAATTCAATAACCCGTCGGCATTCTACCGGTGCAGTAAAAAGGACTGCCACCCCGCTATACGGCTCGGCCGCAAGAGACCAGTAGGAGGATCCGCGTCGCCACTCCCTTTTAGCTTTAAATACAGATGCCAAATCTGGCAGCCTGGTCTCCTGCAAAAACAAAATGTCAGCTTCAACCCGGCTGAAAAAATCAAAGGCCGCAAATCTAGCCGTATCTGACTTAATGCTGGCGACATTAATGGACGCCAGCGTCAACGGAGTGAGTGCCGCCATCATGGGTGATTGAATTAGATGGCTTTCTTTTCCCACTGCCCCCACCAACTTTTTCATCAGATGATGGCTTACCCCTCTTCAAACAAACAGATGTGTCCATTTCACCTCTGCCCTTGTGCTCTGACTCCAAGCCAGCCCCCACCCCTGAGGACATGTTTTCCCCAGTAGAAGGAGGCTCGGCGTCCCCCGCAGGCCCAGGTGTCACCGCGACTCCCGAAACCTCCCCACCGGCTCCCTCCCCTGAGGAGGGGGAGGTGTCACCAATGGCTTGGAACCGGTTTGAGAGACTAATCAGAGGGGGGTTGGTTGTACCTTCCTTTGGCATCTGGCGGGTGGGAGAAGATCTTAAATCTCCCTTTTTCCCTGTACGTTTATTACCCTGCTTTTGCCATCCCCCACTTCCCCCGTCATGGGGGGATAATGAGGAGATGGCACCTTCCTCTTCCTGGATCCTCCTAATTTCCTCATCCAGCTCACTGTCCCTTTGGGCCTCAGCAGTAGCAGCAGTCTCAGGGGTGAGATCAGGGGTCATCCCAGTTGCCTGAGGTTCCCGGGATTCACCCATCTCCCTCTCCCTTCGGCGATTTTCCTGACGCCTCAGTTGGGCAGGCGTCTTTTGCTTACTTTTCTTCCCTGGCCCCTCTGTTCCTTCACTTCTGCCAGCCCCTGCCCCAGTAGAATTGGCCTCACGGCTTCCTCCCGCCGGGGCATTGACCGCATTGGCAAAGGAATGAGGGCAGCGACTGAATGGGTGACCTAAGTCACCACACAGGTGACACCTAATCTCTGCACATGATGCAGCGAGGTGGCCAATCTCCCCACACAGCGCGCACTTCTGTACAGTGCAGTTAGCACTGAAGTGTGTGGGGCTGCCGCATCTGTGACAGAGCTTCGGCTGACCCTGGTAGAAAATCTGGATGCGATCCCTTCCAAGGAAGGTGGCAGATGGTATGTGAGTAACTGTGTTTCCTAAAAGCCTAAGTTTTACCATGAACGTCCAGGCCCCAGACCAGATGCCATGTTCATCCCTGTTCTTCTTGGGAACCTCCACCACCTCCCCATATCGGCCGAGCCACGTCATGATGTCAATACACGAGAGTGACTCGTTACGGGTTAGAACGGTCACCCTCTTCACATTGTTCTGACGAGACACTGCCTGGACGGCAAAATCTCGCCAGCTGGGCTCGTCCTTTGCCATCTCATAGTTCGACCAGAAGAGCTCAAGTCCCTCCGGCCGAACAAAGCTGACATCGAACTCAGGGGTCCCATAGGGATGTATCAAGGCGTAGATGTCTGTCGCCTTGAAGCCCATCTTTAGAAGGAGCTCAACAACTTCTGATCTTGAAGGACATGTATCACTGCCCCTCCACCTCAGACGGACCACATTCCTACGGAGAGCACCCTGCCCAGCTGTCGGGAGGGACCACGTGGTCTCCCCGCTCCTTTGCTCTCGGAAGGCTGAGAGGCCATGCCTATCTATCCAAAAGGATAGATCAACCTCCCTCCCCTCTACATTGATTGTGCTCTCCCCTCTCTTTAGAGCCTCCAGAAGACGCCGCTGCAAAACGCCGTCCCCAGAGCCAGAGGACAAGGAGGGTCCCCTACTCACCCCGGCCGTGACAGTAGCAAAACTGCGCACAGGGGCTGCCACAGCCGGGGGGGCAACCGGACCAGGTTCCACACCCTCCCCACTTACCAAAGACCCTCCACCACCCACTTCCATATCTTCCATCCCCAAACCAGCCTTACTTACAACAGATTCTGCGACCTCCCTTCCTTCCCTCCTAACACCATTCACTCCACCATCCAAACCCCCAGACATATTTTTATTAAAAATAATTTTCTGCCCCCCACCTGCTCCCTCACTCATACTGGCTGAACCGGTGTGTTTTGGTGTAATTATTGGTACCTCAGCATCACTGGGCCCTGGGGTCGGAGCTGCCCCCAAAAGACAGGCCACAGCCCCAACCCCACTTTTATCATTGCCCTCCGCTTCCTCAGTACTACCATTTACAACTTTTGGGCGCCGCTGATCCATTACCGGGCGCCGCTGATCCAAACGCTGCTGATCTGTTCTTTCATGGCGCCGCTCATCTGGACCAGCAGCGCCAATACAAAACAAAGGCTTTGGCCTCAGTTCTTGACCTTCATTGGGAGGCGTAACCGTCATAGCTCCGACAGCTCCTTCATGCCTCTGCTGGCCCGAGGGAACAGCGTCATCAGCGGTTGGAGCCAACGGAGCTCCTGCAGCCATCTGTGGCGTGGAGCCACCCCCTCCTCCCATCAGGGAGCAAACTCCAGCGCCAGAGATTTTTCTCTCATCCTCCGCAGTAACCTTCCTGTCCGGCTTTTCAGCCGGTGTCGCACCAGCTCCATCCCCGTTACTGCAAACAGAGACGGAGCTCACCACCATATCGGATACCTCGCTCTCCCCTCTCTCCTGCACCGAGTCCACTGCAGGACACGGGCTGGGCTGAGAAGAGGGGCTAATACAGTGAGCCGGCCCTGCGGTCGACCCGGGGGTCCCAGGGAGGGGGGTGTATACATATCTTACCTGCTCCTGGAGCTTGGTCTTCTTAGCCTTTTTCTTTCCTTCCCCAGGCGTCTCCGGTGGCAACTCATCACCAAAGCATAAGTCCTGGAAACGCACTGGGGACTCCAGGAGCTGGATCTCCTCCACTAGGGCCCCTCCCGGGCCGCAGGTCTCATACTCATCCCCCGAGCCGCAGCTGGGTGACCTTGCTATTTGGCGTGCAGGGGGCCCACTGTACGGAATCTGCTCCTGCAGGCTGCCAGGTGGATCTTGCTGGTCATCATCATCATCCTCCTCCTGCACGACTGGTTCCTTCTCCACCTGGCTGTCAGGCTGCTGCCCCATCTGCCCCTTCTCCTCCGCCATCTTCCGAAAACGTTCCTCGTTTAGGAGTTTTTCCTTAAACGGGCCGCTTTTATCTCGGAGTACAGTCCGCCTTTGCTCAATCTCGCCAATGTCAGCTTGTAGCTGCTTTATTTGGCTCTCCAGCCCCTGCTTCTTCCTCTTTGGGGCCACTCCAACACAAGACCTCAAGCCGCGCAGCTCCTCCCGGAGCCTCCTCAGGGTCTTAGTCGCGTCTTCGTACTCACGGAGGTGGCTCATGACCCGGGATCCGTAGGTGGAAATGGACTCCCGGGCCCTCAGTACGCCCCAGCCTTCCTCCTCAAGATCTGCTTCACCTCCGTGAACACTCGGCTTTTGCTGGGCCCCGGAAGGGCCACTCTCACCCATGCTGGCATTCGGGTCCTCCTTAGCGGATCCAGCCTTGCGGCTCTTCCTACTACCCTCAGACTCAGGGGAGACAGAAGCCACATTACTGCGACTCCTGCCAGATCTTCTTACCCCTGAGTCCTCCATGCAGGCCAAACGCTGGCTTCTCCTGTCCCCTGAAGGCCTGCCGCTGGGAACAGGAGCCTGGGGCTTGCTTCCCTCGCTCATGCCTGAGAACCCACTCTCCCCCTGGGGAGGAGAGAGCCGGCCTCAGGTGGATAGATTTTCCTCCAAACGCTCAGGAGCAGCAGCAGCAGCAGCAGCTACACACAGCCACAGGCGACCACACCCACAGGTAATCGCAGCTCAGGAACAGCTGGTCCAGAGCTGCACTCACTATTCTGCTGGTGCAGTCACTGTGTACATACATTACTGTACTGATCCTGAGTTACATCCTGTATTATACTCCAGAGCTGCACTCACTATTCTGCTGGTGCAGTCACTGTGTACATACATTACTTATCCTGTACTGATCCTGAGTTACATCCTGTATTATACTCCAGAGCTGTACTCACTATTCTGCTGGTGCAGTCACTGTGTACATACATTACTTATTCTGTACTGATCCTGAGTTACATCCTGTATTATACTCCAGAGCTGTACTCACTATTCTGCTGGTGCAGTCACTGTGTACATACATTACTTATCCTGTACTGATCCTGAGTTACATCTTGTATTATACCCCAGAGCTGCACTCACTATTCTGCTGGTGCAGTCACTGTGTACATACATTACTTATCCTGTACTGATCCTGAGTTACATCCTGTATTATACTCCAGAGCTGCAGTCACTGTGTACATCACATTACTTATCCTGTACTGATCCTGAGTTACATCCTGTATTATACTCCAGAGCTGCACTCACTATTCTGCTGGTGCAGTCACTGTGTACATACATTACTGATCCTGAGTTACATCCTGTATTATACTCCAGAGCTGCACTCACTATTCTGCTGGTGCAGTCACTGTGTACATACATTACTTATCCTGTACTGATCCTGAGTTACATCCTGCATTATACTCCAGAGCTGCACTCACTATTCTGCTGGTGCAGTCACTGTGTACATACATTACTTATCCTGTACTGATCCTGAGTTACATCCTGTATTATACTCCAGAGCTGCACTCACTATTCTGCTGGTGCAGTCACTGTGTACATACATTACTTATCCTGTACTGATCCTGAGTTACATCCTGTATTATACTTCAGAGCTGCACTCACTATTCTGTTGGTGCAGTCACTGTGTACATACATTACTTATCCTGTACTGATCCTGAGTTACATCCTGTATTATACTCCAGAGCTGCACTCACTATTCTGCTGGTGCAGTCACTGTGCACATACATTACTTATCCTGTACTGATCCTGAGTTACATCCTGTATTATACTCCAGAGCTGCACTCACTATTCTGCTGGTGCAGTCACTGTGTACATACATTACTTATCCTGTACTGATCCTGAGTTACATCCAGTATTATACTCCAGAGCTGCACTCACTATTCTGCTGGTGCAGTCACTGTGCACATACATTACTTATCCTGTACTGATCCTGAGTTACATCCTGTATTATACTCCAGAGCTGCACTCACTATTCTGCTGGTGCAGTCACTGTGTACATACATTACTTTCTGAGTTACATCCTGTATCAGACACTTGGGGGGCTTAGATGCTTTCTATGACATTAAGGGGGTTCCTTGCTGTAGGAGACCCCCGGCCTGAGGCAGGATATACCTGAAGCTTCTCCCCGCTCCTCCTCCTCCTCGGTCATTGTGATGGTAGAACGCGTTCTGCAGGCTTGGAGAACATTCCCGCCGACCCCTCCCTGCAGCTCCTCGTCTGTGTAGTTTTGTCAGGCGACACATTTGCAGCTCCCGCTGTGCAGGACAAAAGTATGGAATGACCGGAGGAAGGAGAGGGAACCCCGACAGATCCCACTGCTGTAGACCGGGGGAGAGAGAGGATTCTGGGGATCCCTCACCCCATAAAGGGGCAAAGAAAAGTCATCAGCCACAGGTAACTGAGCATCTGATGTGTGAGCACGTAGCCGCTGTACAGATAATGTAGTGGATGTCACCTGCAGTCCTATGTAACAACACAGATAACACAGTGATAACTCTCTGAGTACAGATAATGTAGTAGATGTCACCTGCAGTCCTATGTAACACCACAGATAACACAGTGATAACTCTCTGTGTACAGATAATGCAGTAGATGTCACCTGCAGTCCTATGTAACACCACAGATAACACAGTGATAACTCTCTGAGTACAGATAATATAGTGGATGTTACCTGCAGTCCTATGTAACACCACAGATAACACAGTGATAACTCTCTGAGTACAGATAATGTAGTAGATGTCACCTGCAGTCCTATGTAACACCACAGATAACACAGTGATAACTCTCTGAGTACAGATAATGCAGTAGATGTTACCTGCAGTCCTATGTAACATCACAGATAATACATTGTAATGTTGATATTTTCAGATTCAGCTGTTTTTATCAAAGTATAAAACATAAACTCAGTAGCTCTGCTACATCTACATGTAGTTTGTATGTGTGTGATGTGCTGCAGCTGCTGTCCTGTCAGGTGGGCTCGATGTGGAGATTTTATTTTCTTTACCTGAGGGTTTCAGCCGACTGAGGAATGTAACACAGTGACTTAGGACCAACCAGAGTCCAGATGTTGTCTGTTCCTGGGATCACATTCTCATAAAACACAGACTGTCACATTCCACATCTGTCTGCAGTATAGCAGTTATATTCCTGTACATAGGAGCAGTATTATAGCAGTTATATTCCTGTACACAGGAGGCAGTATTATAGCAGTTATATTCCTGTACACAGGAGGCAGTATTATAGCAGTTATATTCCTGTACACAGGAGGCAGTATTATAGCAGTTATAGTCTTGTATATGGGAGCAGTATTATAGTAGTTATATTCTGGTACATAGGAGCAGTATTATAGTAGTTATATTCTTGTACATAGGAGGCAGTATTATAGTAGTTATATTCTTGTACATAGGAGCAGTATTATAGTAGTTATATTCTTGTACATAGGAGCAGTATTATAGTAGTAATATTCTTGTACATAGGAGCAGTATTATAGTAGTTATATTCTTGTACATAGGAGCAGTATTATAGTAGTTATATTCTTGTACATAGGTGGCAGTATTATAGCAGTTATAGTCTTGTACATAGGAGCAGTATTATAGTAGTTATATTCTGGTACATAGGAGCAGTATTATAGTAGTTATATTCTTGTACATAGGAGGCAGTATTATAGTAGTTATATTCTTGTACATAGGAGCAGTATTATAGTAGTTATATTCCTGTACACAGGAGGCAGTATTATAGCAGTTATAGTCTTGTATATGGGAGCAGTATTATAGTAGTTATATTCTGGTACATAGGAGCAGTATTATAGTAGTTATATTCTGGTACATAGGAGCAGTATTATAGTAGTTATATTCTTGTACATAGGAGCAGTATTATAGTAGTTATATTCTTGTACATAGGAGGCAGTATTATAGTAGTTATATTCTTGTACATAGGAGCAGTATTATAGTAGTTATATTCTTGTACATAGGAGCAGTATTATAGTAGTAATATTCTTGTACATAGGAGCAGTATTATAGTAGTTATATTCTTGTACATAGGAGCAGTATTATAGTAGTTATATTCTTGTACATAGGTGGCAGTATTATAGCAGTTATAGTCTTGTACATAGGAGCAGTATTATAGTAGTTATATTCTGGTACATAGGAGCAGTATTATAGTAGTTATATTCTTGTACATAGGAGGCAGTATTATAGTAGTTATATTCTTGTACATAGGAGCAGTATTATAGTAGTTATATTCTTGTACATAGGAGCAGTATTATAGTAGTAATATTCTTGTACATAGGAGCAGTATTATAGTACTTATATTCTTGTACATAGGAGCAGTATTATAGTAGTTATATTCTTGTACATAGGAGGCAGTATTATAGCAGTTATAGTCTTGAACATAGGAGCAGTATTATAGTAGTTATAGTCTTGTACATAGGAGCAGTATTATAGTAGTTATATTCTTATACATAGGAGGCAGTATTATAGCAGTTATAGTCTTGTACATAGGAGCAGTATTATAGCAGTTGTATTCCTGTACATAGGAGCAGTATTATAGTAGTTATATTCTTGTACATAAGAGGCAGTATTATAGTAGTTATATTCTTGTACATAGGAGCAGTATTATAGTAGTTATATTCTTGTACATAGGAGGCAGTATTATAGTAGTTATATTCTTGTACATAGGAGCAGTATTATAGTAGTTATATTCTTGTACATAGGAGCAGTATTATAGCAGTTATATTCCTGTACATAGGAGCAGTATTATAGTAGTTATATTCTTGTACATAGGAGCAGTATTATAGTAGTTATATTCTTGTAAATAGGAGCAGTATTATAGTAGTTATATTCTGGTACATAGGAGGCAGTATTATAGTAGTTTTATTCCTGTACATAGGAGGCAGTATTATAGTAGTTATATTCTTGTACATAGGAGGCAGTATTATAGCAGTTATAGTCTTGTACATAGGAGCAGTATTATAGTAGTTATAGTCTTGTACATAGGAGCAGTATTATAGTAGTTATATTCTTATACATAGGAGGCAGTATTATAGCAGTTATAGTCTTGTACATAGGAGCAGTATTATAGCAGTTGTATTCCTGTACATAGGAGCAGTATTATAGTAGTTATATTCTTGTACATAGGAGCAGTATTATAGTAGTTATATTCTTGTACATAGGAGCAGTATTATAGTAGTTATATTCTTGTACATAGGAGCAGTATTATAGCAGTTATATTCCTGTACATAGGAGCAGTATTATAGTAGTTATATTCTTGTACATAGGAGCAGTATTATAGTAGTTATATTCTTGTAAATAGGAGCAGTATTATAGTAGTTATATTCTTGTAAATAGGAGCAGTATTATAGTAGTTATATTCCTGTACATAGGAGCAGTATTATAGTAGTTATATTCTTGTACATAGGAGGCAGTATTATAGTAGTTTTATTCCTGTACATAGGAGGCAGTATTATAGTAGTTATATTCCTGTACATAGGAGGCAGTATTATAGTAGTTATATTCTTGTACATAGGAGCAGTATTATAGTAGTTATATTCTTCTACATAGGAGCAGTATTATAGTAGTTATATTCTTGTACATAGGAGCAGTATTATAGTAGTTATATTCTTGTACATAGGAGCAGTATTATAGTAGTTATATTCTTGTA